>NC_134313.1:63640112-63940112 GCF_964195595.1 Calonectris borealis
GTCAGCCAAATGCTGATTCCACCCCTAGGACGTTAAAGATAATATCTTTTAAAAGCAAAACATTTCACCCAACCTTGGGTGCTCTGTGGAGGAAGGTAGGGACATACTTAAAATAAATTTAAAAAGTATGCTAACCATTAACAGTTGCTGGCTGAGAAGTCTGGTTTCCTGTCAGTTTACTGACACTTGTTTTTGGTGTAGCTAATATCCCAGGGGTATCCCTGAAACCCCAACAAGAGGTTCAGACAGGATTCTCCAGTGAGGCAAAGGTGCTGTTGTGGGGTATCCATCTCCTTCCTTCACCTCTGAAAACATCTTTTGGCCCGAAGCCTGGAGACTAGTCACTATAAAAGGTTATTGTCAGGTGAACAAATATTTGTATCATCATCATTTTGCTATAGTAAGGTATTTATGGGATAATAACTTAAATTTTAGTAATACTGCTATAATTTTCACATTTAAAAAATCTTGATTTAATAATCTTTTGCAAATACTGTAGAGCCTGAGAGCAGTGTATGATTACCAGTTAGTAGAAAGAGCAAAACAAGAGTATCCATTTAAATATGTTAAGGAAGATAGATGTATTTACTAGCATTATCAGATTTTGCTGATATACACTCAGTAGATTGCCATTTGTTATGTTTCCTTGTGATAATGTGACAGCAGTACCTTCCCCGTTTGACTTATTCACTTTGTGGCTTTCAAATGAGCAATGTCAGGCATACTTGCTTCTTTACATTAGCTGAGTCTTGAGTTTTCAGAAGGATTAATATAAATTCTTTCAGCTTTCACGCCTTTGTGCTGTCCCGAGACTCATAAAGCAAGAGGGATTGATAGGTTCAGCATTTTGCTCATGTAACATGGAGAAATCATTTAGAAGAGTGATTTGTGGTGTTGCAGTGAAACAGTTCATAAAGGATAATGTCTTTCTACTTAGAATTCACATGCTATTACATAGGAAAGTCTTTGGCATTTGAAGGAAAAGTCAGCTGTGGTATCATCAATTTATAACAGGCTATTTGAATGTGAGATAGAGGGAAACACCCCATCAAACATTATTTCTGGGAATGTTAGCTTCCCTGATAGTTAAATTTAATTACTCATGGAGAATGCCATTTGACAATTAGCCATAGATTTGTGATTGTGGTGAAGGATGGTTGGAAGAGAAAATGAGAGAGACAGTAACCTATACAGCATTTCTGTATGTGTAGAAGAGGTAATTTATTCAAGGACAAGCCTTTAATTCTTCTGTCTTTGACATATTAAGATAACATAAAATGGGAAGGTTGAGACAGGCTTACCTAGTTTATTCCCACTTCAATATTCAGCAACAATAATAAGATTAGAATATATTTTCTTGTTATCAGCTGACCTGATACTTTTCAATACATCCTAGAATGAAAGCTATTATAACAATCCCCAGATATTTGAGTCTATTCCCATCCCCCTTTGATCTTCTACATTTTTTATTACTAATTCTGATTTAAATCTCAACTCAGTTTTTCGCTCTCAGCTTGAAACCAGCCAAACCAGACCCAACCATCAGCTTGACTGTTCATTGATTTTGGGAGCTAGTCCGCCTGTGGCTACTGCTCCTGCCCTGGTGATCAAGGGAAGCAAGCGAGTACCTGCTGACACACCAATAACACAACCAGTGCTCTCTGGGGAAGAAGAAATTTTTTTTTTTTTTTGAAAGTTCACAAACATATCTTAAAAAGAATTTGAGGTACTGCACCAGCATGGGCTGTGGAAGGAAGAGGAGTATCACCAGGCAGGAAGTCAGCTGAAGGGACAGCTAAGAGTCATGTGTTAAATTATTAATGAAATGTGTAAGTTCTTCATACACTGTGCACAGAAGTAGAATAACCAGACTTAGGGGACACACCTAAAGCTTTGTGAAGGCTTATTGGGACCGTTCCTGGCATTAAGTGGCTGAACAAGACAATATCTCACTTGCTAAATTAAGTACAATGAAAAATCAGAATAAAACTTCCTTTATATCAACGAGAAGATTAAGCCCTGCCTCCTTTAGCCTTCTTCCCTTAATACTATTAACTTCTCTGGATGCTGGCAGAACAAAGTATGGGACTGATATTCTGACTATTTATTGGCATCATACGGAAAAGATTTGGCAAAGGTGCAGCATAAACTTCTGTTTATTCTTAAATTGTCCCTATAAAGTTTAGGGGAAAATGTGCCGTGTGTTCCTAATGTGACTATGCAAATACTAAAAATCTGGAAGAAACAAGCAGAAAGAAGGTAAGTTGACCCTATTCTTTATAAGAAAAGAATATTATTATAGCTTAATGAAGTATACAAAAATAAGAAATTTGAAAAGGTAGCACTAAAGTGAAGAAGATTACGAAGTGGATTATAATTTAGACATGAATAAAGACTGTCTATAGCAGACTGAGCTAGATCCACAATGAAAGTAACATTGCAGTACTTACTTGCTAGTGGCTAGGGCATTTACTGGTGGCTGGTGGTGAAACTCAAGTAAATTGTATATACTCATTTACCTAAGCAGGCAAGTAAGAGCAGTTTTGCCCTGATTGTAAAGGAATGCCTGAATTTTAGTTTTCTAGTCATGTCTTATGTGATGCATCCATAAAAATAATAAGCTTTGTGTTACATCTCAGATAAAGGACCAACAAGTGAAAATACAGTTTTGTCACAATTTGGGGGGTTCTCAAGTCTTCACTCACATGTCAGTCAAACACATCTAAAATCTACTGAATGCCTTTAAGACTACATGTAAGTGTTTTTTCTCTCCTGATATCTAGGATACTGATTTGATCTGTCACTGTTTTGTAGAGAGATTTTTCATTTTTGATCATTTTAACCACGGGGATGTGGATACTCATCTCTCATATATTATGCCACTATCCAATGACTAAACTCTAGTATCTCTGGTACTTAAAACGATTATTGAAATTAAAATAATATATTTAGAAGGTGTAGAGTCCTTTTACAGTGAGGTATTTCTGGGTTTAACAATTTAGTTTTGCTGAAACTAATTTTTCAATTTTTACTTTTCAGAAAAGACTAGCTTTGCTGAAATACCTAATGTTTGTTGAAGACTGACAGTGTTTCCAAGAGTGGGTATGTCCCATGCAAAGAAAAGAAAATACCGGAGAAAGTTATGTACTTGCCATACCTAATAATGGCAGCTGTTTTAAGAATTGCAAGGATTGCACAGGCAGCCTTTGGGACAGCCTTTTAAGGAGGGGTATGACTTGGTGAGGTTCAAATCAGGAAAGGGGCACAGAAGGTTTTGGTAACTTTTATATTTGCTCAGCAGAATAGATTATCACTCCTTCTTTGGAAGAAATGTCATTTTTACTGTTTGGATCACTTTTCCCAAGTGGGCCTTTTGTTAACCCTAAATGTGTATGGGTTGCTGTCTTGCTCTGAAGTCCTTAATGAAAACATCAGATGAAATAGGACCTTAATAACGACCTTGTTGGTATTCTGCTGTGATTGTATGCATAAAACCTTCAAATCTAGAGTGCTTCATAATTATTCATTATAATTCATAACTGCATCTATAAAAGACTGTGATTAGTGTTTCTTGGGGTTTTTAAATAACTCTTATTCGTAAGGAATACAGAAGGATAAGAGGAAAACTGCAAAACTAGAAGGAAAGAACTTGGCTGTGAGTTATTTTAGTTTTGTTTGCTGCTACTATTTTTTTTCTAAGCAAAGAAGATAAATTCTGAGGAAGAAGAGCGTTCTCGTTCTAGCTCTTTCAGGCATTGCCTCCATAGCTACATTTTTTGGGAGATATGTCTCCTCTTTCTTCTCTTTCCCTCTGCTTACCTGTCCACTCATCCAGAAGTGGTAAGTGCTGCCATATACGTCTCCTGTTATTGGTGACATGAGAAGAAGAGCAAATGTTTTATGTGGCAGAAGTCTTGCAGTTATAGCAAACCGCATGCTATATCTTTGTATTAGTAACTGCTGTGGTATTCAGTACTCTGCAAAGTAACTTACTGCTTTCAGTTACTTTCAGAGTCGCCTCCATACCTGCGGTAGCTGGATCTTGGGATCACTCGGGCCTTCTCTGTGCTACTAGGGACATGTGGTACCACAGCTGTGAATTTCCTTAAACATATTAAGAGATGTGAAATGATCTAAATGTGCAAGAATTTGCAGCATTGAGATCAAATTTATAAGTCGTTTTGGGATGAAAAAGTCTAGGTAAATTGGTGCTTAGTTAGGATCCCTGGGATGCGAGGATCAGAGGAGATGAAGGCTCTGGGAGATGAAGGCAGTGCTCTGCCACTGCTGTGCCTGTGAGCTTGAAAACCAAATCTCCTTTGAGAACCAATTGTAATTAACTCTCAGTTTTCTGGGTAATGGAGGATTTTGGTGCCCAAGAGAAAAGCACAGATAATACAAACCTACGTAAATGAAGTTTAGAAAATACAAGGTCTGTGCAAAGCTCATGCACCCCACTGCCATGTACATAAAATTTTACCACTTTCAGTCCTGAGCTGATTTGTGTTAACTGTAACCTGAACCACTGAGAATGTCTACTTCCAAAGATATAAACGTGGGCAGATTTTCACTGTAGCAGGGTGGATCTAAGGACATTCTATGATTTTTCAAACATGTGATATGATGGCATTCCTGGATGCCAAAAAAAATCCTGGAAGAATGTCCAGATGCCTGAAATTCCACATGGACAGAAGAAGAGGACACATCTGAGGAAACCCAAATAGGTAGTAGTAGCCTGGTATCTTCTGAATGAAAGAGAGAATCAATGAAGTTTCGTTGTATCCATGCCCGCATAACTGAAAGCGGGGTCTTGTCCAGGAGTTTAAAGAAAGTTAAACCACTTGAAAACTCCACTCCTGTGCTGTAGGACACTTTTAGAGACTTAAAGTTAGGAGCAAAACTTCTGTGCATGAAAATGAACAACTAAGTGCTCAGCAAAATTCAAATGAAACCTCCTAGTCTTTCTTCAACAAAAACTGATGCTGAAGAATGCTATAAATTCAGGTGCCCTCTAAGCAAAGAATTCATTTTCAAGTGCCTTCTTTTAGATACTATTGTATTAAGGATTATTGAGCTTAAGTCTTGAATTACAAAATTAATCACTTATTAATTACTTCTGTGAAGCATGTTACACACAGTTCCTGCTGAAAACGTAGCCTTAAGACAAGAGATGCTTATGCATCTGGTGATAAGCCCTAGAGATAATAGTTTTCAGTCAATAGCAAGTTCCCTGAAATCATGAGCAATTGGTAGGAAAACCTGGAATTTATTTTTGTAATGTAAAATATATCTAAGATACAAACACAGCTAACCTTTTGGTGTGAACTTAGTTAAAGGTTATTTTACTAAAAATGTCATTCTATCACTCTGTCATTTTCTTCCCCTGCAATTATTCTTTAGAAAACTTACTTATATGAGGAAATATGCAGCTCATAATGCGATATGCCTAACATTGAGTCAGTGGAATTTCACAACAGTGCACTTGATGGATATTGCCATAATAGGATTTTTATATTTATATGGAGAGCTCAAAACCAACCTACCTCTTTTAACTTAAATTTTACTAATAAGTTTAGCTTATTACTAATTTTTTTAAGGCTTAGTGTCTCTGAAAAATTAGCTTTTATATTTTTCAGCATTTGTCTTAACACCATCTTTGCTGACATAAATTTGCATAAAGGATGATATCTCAGCAGAGGGGCAAAAACCAGATGGTACAAGAGTTCTGGTTGTATTTTCAGGAATTCTGAATCTGGCATGTAGTTTTATCTGAAAAACACTGAGGCAGAGGGGGAGGAATTCAGAATATAAAAATATTTTATGTCACTCTTCTCCAAATGAAATTTTTCACCATCTCATTTTGAAATGTAGTTTGATACTACTTTGTAAATAGGGTGAATAACACATTCAATGAAATGTTTAGGGAAGTATTCTTTTTTCTATCATCCTGAAATAATGGGGATGAATAGGCACTTCGGGTTGATGTGAAATGAAATGAATTGTAGTCGTCAATAATATTCATTACTGACGGTTACTCTCGTTGTACAAGTAACTGATATTTTTAGAAAGCTTCTGGCTAAGATGTTAGGTTATCAAGAACACAATTCAGAAATGGTGCTAACTTCCTTTACCACCTATTCTTCCCATTTCTGTGGATGACTCCTCCAGATTTATTCTTGCAAGTTTTGTTCTGAAGGCTACTAATATAGAGGAATTATAACTGATGTAGCTATGTCTCTCATATTTACTATACGTTATCATGGATCTTTTATAAGTACTTCATTGTTGTATGCCATTTACAGAGACTACCTTGGATATAGTGCTCTTCATCTTATTTGCTGTATGTACTAATCTAGTGTTGTAGAGCCTACAAAACTGTTGTCATAGATAACTATCTCTCTTTTAATATACATATATATTTACAATATGTTTTCTGTGGTTCTTTCACACATGATTTGAAATACTTGATATTTAGAGCACAGTATATCTCATTTCTGCTATTGGTTCTCTGTTTTTCAGGTGCAACAGAAATTTCTAGTATCTCCTAGGATTCATGGGCTCATTTATGTACACAGTTCACTACTGCACCCTTTCTCAGTCATACTTCCTTTTATAATGCAATAAAGTGAGTCGTTGTCACTGAAAATGCAGTGACAGAGTAGTAACGGATCACTAATTCTGCAGCTTTCGTGCCATTAAACTGTGTATAACTAAGCAGTGCAGAGAGTTAGGGGTGGAGTGGAATCTGGCACAGGTTCAGGAAAATGCATTTCCTTTTTCAAAGTGAAACTTTGGGTGGCTTCACTCGTACTATTGGTGAGAGGATCCGCCTAGCTGATGGGAGCACTGTAAACCCTGCACCATCAGGGGAAGAGCTGGGGTGTGGAGGAAGTTGGTTTGGAGATTTGTCAATGCCTGGATCTAAATACACTATGAAAGAAGTGACACAGTACTTGACTAAGAAACAATGGTAATACTTTGCATTTTCCGCCAAATATCTCAAAACCCTTGCAAATACTGTTAGACTTGTAAGTGTTCATTAACAAGAATAAATAGCATTTAATAAATGTGGAACATGCAGTGAAAGAAGTAATCCTATTTTCTATTACTAATTCACTTTCTGAAATTCTCAGTAAAGTCATGATAGCGTTTTTAGATAGGTTTAACAGAGTATATGGCTCGAAAGAGGCTTGGTTAATGTTACATAGGAAGTCTGCTGTAAAACTAGGAACAGAACCCAGATTTCCTGTTTTGTGGGTCTGCTGTAACAAAACAATCCTCCCTCCTTTATACGATGAATGATTTGGTCCCACAGCCCATCCAGTGTTTTGTTACGTTAAGACAGAGTGAGTGTGCTACAGTGCACAAACGCGTCTCTGAAGTAAAGTGCAAGACTCTAGCATGAATAGGAACGGTTACACCGAGGCACCATCTGGCTCCTCCTTAGGTGGCCTCTGTCCAGGGTCTTGTAAGGCCATTTTGTATAAACTGTGGCTGCTTTCAGTGTGTGTACCCCTAGGATGTGGGTATTCACGGCACTGTATCTCAGTTACTGATGTATCCCTTTTCCTGCGGTCCGTGGTGCCGCACCAGAGCTCGCTGAAATGACAGTGCTCCTAGCACGCTCTTTTGGTCTGAGGCAACCACCCTTTCTGCTACCAGGGTTGCATTATACGATATATCTCAGAAGTGGGTCTCAGCTGGGAGATGAAAATGACTCGCAAAAAGCTTCATCGCTTCAACTGTGACTAGTTTTGTTGAATTAATTGCGTGGCTTCATATGAATGACTAGTGTGGGTGTTGTCATTCTTGGCTGATTCATTCCCGCCCACAGCTGGGGACTTGAACTGCCCAGCAGCTCCTGCCCTGGGACAGCCTGCTGCTGTCAGTGTTACAAACCATCAATGCGATCATATGCTCTCACAAGTCACAGGCAGTTAAAGAGCCATAATTGTCCATTTTTTCATTTAGGCATGCCATTCTGGTCTCAGAGGGATCGATGGGACAAACTCCATCTGGCAGCTGCTTACTAGCCATGTCCTTTGGGGGTCAGTTCTAAGGTTGATTCTGTGTAATACGGTCTTAATGAACTGAATGATGAGACAGAGATGGGACATTTGCTGTACTCTCAGCAGATGATATTGGGCAGGGCTGCTGTTAAGAAGGTTCTTGGTAGGCTGGAGAAATGGGCTTCCAGGTACTGCATGAAGTCAAACACAGTCAGGTGCAGAGTCCTGCGTGTGAGATGGAATAACCCCGTGCACCAATATAGTTTGGGGCTGGCTGGCTGAAATACAGTTTTGGAGAAAAGGTCCTTGGAATTGTGGTGAACAACAAATTGACCATCAGCCAGCAGTGTGTCTTCGCTCTGAGGAAGGCCAGCTGCATCCTAGGCTGTATTAGCACGACTGTAGCCAGCAAATCAAAGGATGAGGCTCTTTCCCTCTGTCCGGCACTTGTGAAATCAATTCTGTGGTACTGCGTCCCATTTTGGGCTCACCAGTGAGAAGCTCAAGGGGCTGGAGTGCAAGATATTTGAGGAAAAGCTGAGAGGACTGGGTTTGAACAAATCCAGCTTTGAGCTGAAAGCTTTGAGAAGAAAATGCTGAGAGGGAGCTCTTATTGCTGTCCAAAGCAACCTAGTGGGAGGCTGTAGAGAAGATGGAGTGAGACTCCTCTTGGAGATGCATGGTTATCCGATGAGAGGCACAAGTTGGTATGTGAGAAATTTGTTCTAGATTTAAGAAATTTATTTATTTATTTTTAATCATGAGGGTGGTCAAACACTGGAACAAGTTGCCCAAAGCGTCTGTGGAATCTCCATTTTTCGAGAGATTGAAAACTCAGCCAGACAAGAGCATGAGCAAACTGCTTTAAGTGGACCTATTTTGAGCAGGGAGTTGAACTAGATGACTTTCAGAGGTCCCTTCCAACCTGAATGATTCTGTGATTCCTCCCAGGTTTGTTTAATCTGATCTCATGAATACTACTGTAGCCTTATAAGCTTTGCAACAAGATGTTAGAAGCTGCTTATCCTGAAAGTTATTGGTTTGGACTTTAAAAAAATAGTGTTATATGGTAACTGAGCAATTATGACCATAGAGTACATCTATATTATCTCTAAGGGTGCCACCCCCTCTGCGGTCGTTTTAAATCGCAGTCCATAAAAAAAGGAAATTGAAAAAACAAATTATTGATTCTATTGTACAGCTGACTGATGGCAGATGACACCAATCCCATTTGCTTTCCTCCCTTTGGACTATATCAGTCTTCATTATAGGAGCTCCTATTTTTACAGTTATGACAACTTTCCTGCAAGGTTTTTCAAGCTGGTTTGATTCTGTCCTGTTGAACTGATAAAATGACCTCAGTGCCTCAAAGCACATCATTCATCTGTTCACATGAGTGGATTTTCTTCCTGTCTCCACCTACTCATGCTTTTTGCTGCTGTCTTCTATAAATGACTAGCTCTGTGGTACTTACTCCAGGATGCTGGAGCTTCCCAGTTTCATTTGTCATTTGCATTCAACATACATAAAGCAGAGCACACTTCAAATCTTACAGTTTAACACTTGTACCTGCCACTTCCTAATGTTCTGATTATGAATCACATATATTGAAAATAAATCATTACACAGTTAGGTTTCTTCATTGTTTCAAAACTGTTTGATCTGTGTTATCAGAGCAGACACAGCTCTGTCTTTATGAGACAGGAAGCAAGAAACATTAAACAAATGAAAATGACAAAAGTAGCAGCTCTGAGGTAGTATTGCACTTTGCAGCAGCAACTGCAACAAGATGGACTAACAGGCTCAGTATATTCATGAAATAGCCGATAGGTTTATGTCCCAAAGAGCAGTATTTTTAATCCGTAGCCCAACTCCCCAGGGCACGAGAGATGTGTCTGTAATAACTGGTGCAGTATATTCACAGGTATCTGAATCCAAATAGAAAACCCATCTGTGAAAACATGTTCCAACTGTGCTCACACAAGAGAGAATGAAAGACTCAAAGCAACCAGTGGGGAAGTAAAGTCTTTTGAATGTTTCACTGTTTATTTCTGACTTCCCCATACTTGGTAAAGTTCAAATCCCTTATTGAGCTACATTTAATATTGTCACAGTAAAATAAATCCAGGCTGAGGTTTAGTTAGGTGTTCTTGGACTATTGCTGTGGGCTTGTCTAGGCTGGGAGAATGACGTTCTACACTGTCTGTTAATACAAGTTAACAAATACCATGTAGTGGAAAATTGTGCATTGATGTGTAAAAACATGCTAGCTTGGGGGTAGATAACCCTAGGATTGGCTAGAAGAAGACAGCACTAAAGCAAGAGTCATGCTTAAAATGTGGTGACACACTTTTTAAGTACAATCTATATTTACACCCAGTAAGGGTAGAAAATGAAAGTAGAAAAACTAAAAATCTGTTCAGTGTGGAATTGCAGCACTGTACCAGAACCGTGTATAGGATTAGGAGAAGGGTGTGTCCTTTCTTTGTTCTATTATGCAAACCAGACAATACATTCAGTAATTCAATCTAATCAGACTTTCACAATCAGGTGCTGGCATAGAACTATAGCAAATATTTCCTGAATCCTTAGCCAGCCACATTTATAGCAATTGGGAAAAATATGATGTGGTAACCCCTTCATTACCTTCGTTCCTCACATGAGAAGCAGCAGTCCTATGGACTCTGTTGAGGCACTTTGATCTGATAGGCCATTATGAGTCCCCATGGGAGAAGAAAAATTGATGCTTCTATTTTTACTTCTCTGTCAAGGTTACTCCACAGCCTCCCAGGAGCAGCTCTGCTCATGCACTAACCAGAGTGCAGCCTGGTGAGGTCCATCCTAGGTCACTGTCAGTGCCCTTTGAATATTCCTTCTGAAGGTTCGTTGATAAAGGATCTTCCCCTGGGAGCCATAAGGATATTTATTAGGCATTTGCAGGTACCTGCCCTTTCTTATTGTCAGCTGCAAATCAGTCCTCTAAATTACAAATAAATGAAGGATTTTATCACGTGTATTTAAAAATTATCTGAAGATTCATGCAAGTTTTCTACAACGGCTAGAAATATCAGGCAATAATGCAACATCACAGCTTTGCAAAACAGGCTGTTAAAATGCCATGGCATGGGCAGAGTCAAACTAATTAATTAATGATCATAAACACTCGCATTGTAGAAAGTGCTAATAAACAATGTTAAAAAAATCTCAAAATATATACGCAAACTGCAAAGTGGAACAGTGTTGATTGGTTCACTTTTTAAGTGACTAAAGATGATATTCAGGAACACAAAGAAAATTCATGTTTCAGTGAATGACAGACTTTACAGTATCTGTGCAAGAAATGATCAGAATAGCGAAACAGTCCCTGTGCCAGAGTCTTTAAACAGTAGAAGTCAAAATTTTTCATGACTGCGACATGAAAAAATCAATTTCAAAAATCAAATTCCGGATGCAACTATGTATGCATGAAAACTTAAAGTGGATTCAGCTTCCTAGGAAGGTCTTTATTACCCCCAAACCACACAGAGATGTAAATTTACTATAATTCTCTAGTACTACTTTTCTTTTCCTGAGAGATTCCCAGTCCCAGCTGCTTCCCTCGACACTTCTTTGATGAGTTAAAGGGGAGAAACAATATTCATGACCCTCTGCAATTAAAAAGATCTCAGATTTCAAACATTAAATCTAAAATTCTTGTAGCAAAGTTTGTGTGGGTGTGCAGCCTAGAGATTAAATGAAATAATTCTTGCCAGCTTCTGTTGAGTAAATTAAAATAATAAATACATTTAATTAAATGAATATGTTCAAGGATATTAACTGTTTATAGAAACTGTATTAACAAAAGGAAGTTAAATTCATTATTGGAAATACCTCTATATTTTCTTGTCGTCTCTGTAAAAAGCTAGCAAGAACAAGGACCAAGAAAAAAAAAAAAGATTTAGGACAATCTTTCCAGTCCTTGGCTTCTGGGAAAAAATTCTCCATTAACTTCAAAAGCATTTCATCAGAAAGCAATTTATGCCTTTTTTATTTGCAGTTGCATTTTTTTCTTCATTTTCAGTTTCAAAAAGTTTCTGCGTGGATGAATATCTAGTCTGTTTTCACCAGTTTAGCCATGGTACTATAACTCTGGGAGACTGCTGCTTAGATGCAGCCTGAACTGGGTCCAGGACTAATGTCCTGGCTGAGGACATTATTTCACACTTGAGAACTCTCTTTACATAACTGTGCCTTGCTGCCTCTGGCAAGGTAGAGCCACAAGGAATAAAACTATTCACATACTGCAAGTGGTTTTTATTCACTTAAATCTCCAGATGTGATGGTTTAATAAGATACCTGAATTTGGGGTAAATTTAGCAAGTTGGAGAAGGATGAAAGTTGCATTGGAATAGGTATAATTTAGGTGTAGTATCCTGAAGCTGTCAGACAGTCAAGGTAAGAGTTCTTTGATTCAAAAATCAAAGAGTTCTTCTTACAAGACCATCATGTATGAAGAGTAGTTCAAGTGAAAGAGACTACCTTCTAGGTAAGATGTAGTGATTTTGTTGTGAAATTCCATGTTGCAAGGTCTGGCAGCGATTACTGGTACAAGTTTTCCCACTGTTTCATTTTTCCTTCATTTCTGTCAGGATCTTTAGGTTTCACACATGTGACCTTTCCATCTTTAATTCTTTTTCACCCTTCATTTTAAAGCTCTATCCCTAAAATGATCCTTAATTTTTTAATTAGGCTCACATTAATAATTTCAAGTGAAAACTTCTCACGATACATCTTAATTTTCTTGTTCTGGCACAGTCAAGGATTATGCTCCCCACTCATTAAGACTAACTACAAAACCTGGTCCTAATCAGAAGGATCTAAAAGCCCTTCTGAGACTGGGGCTATGCAGGCGTCTTGACTCCTTGTTTTCATAAGAAGGAATTCAATTTCAGAATCTGGAGGAGTCTGTGGTGTGCAGGCATGACTGGGGAACTAGCCTATGTGTATGAACCTAAACGTGGCCACCTATACCACATTGTTCACAACTGAGGCCCCAGTCAAGATTCTCTCTTGGGCTGGTTTTGGGTTTTTGGGTTTGGTTGGTTGGTTGGCATTTCTTTTTTGTTTTTTTTAATAAATTTTTCTCTTTCAGGTTTTCTGACTTGCTTTTCTCAAGATGTCTTTCTGACATGTCCCTCTAAGGCAGTTATGAATAATTCAGGTTGGCTGGATCAAACTGTGGTTTGGAAGTATTTTCAGTGATCTGGCTATACCTGTGGTAGTTTATTGGTGGAAATCAAGGAGCTCATTTCTGGACATATTTTAGTTTACAAAGAAGAAGGAAATTAATAAGTCTTTCTCCTGAAAATTGCATTGACCCTGCTTTGGAGACGGAAACAGGCTGAAGTCAATGTGATTTTTTTGCTTAGCATGGCCTGAACTGTACATGTTACTCACCAGGTAAGGAGAATTATTCTTGTTGCTGTGTTACTCCCGTATCACTGTCATGGATATATCCAGCCCTAGAAGAAAGAATTGGAAAAATTCCCATAGATATGCATCCTGGAAACTAAATGATGTTATTTACTATTTAATTTAATACAACTGTACAATAAATGGTTATGTATCTAGAATAAGAATATTCTGTTTTATTTTGCTTTTGGTTGAATTACACAAACAATATCGCTTATGCTTCTATTTCACCCTACAAATTAAAAAAAAAAAATCAAAGAACTAACAGAATATTGACTAAATTGAGACTTGCCTATCTGAGACTGAACTGAGATGTAAGTGGGAAACACTGATAGGCTAAGGGAAACAGCCTAAAGAGATGGTGAAATACGTCCTTCCTTAGGAGGCGTATGTATGTATTGACAAACAGAATTATGCTAAAGGGATCTGTTTGGAATTCCATTTATTTATGGGCTGAAGCAAAAGAAATGATGGTTATGGTCAGGCCTATTACACATGGAGAGTATGTTTTCTTTTTTCATCTTGCAGTTGTCCCCTATACCTTCTCAATAGTGGTACAGAAGTGTACACAGCATAAATTTTATACATGGAAATGTATTGGAATGAGAAAAAAAGGGTGATTTAAATTTCTGGATTTCCTCATGTGTGGATATATAAAACATTATTCTGTTGATGCTCAGTATGTAGTTTCACTGTTCCCAGTGCAGATTATACTGAAGAGATGCCAGCATTATTAATGTTGACATTATCAGTGCTACTCTGATTTTGCGTTGCAAAACTCTGTATGCTTTTGCTTCTGTCCAGCATCCCCTTCTTCCCTCTTTCTCATCCCCGATTGCTGCTGGAGCAGCAGTGTGGAGGAGGGAGTTATGGGGCTGTATCCCCCTTTGCCTCCTCTTTGGCCAACGCACTCCTACGCCTGCCCAAGAAAACCCTGGAGCAGGGTGGAGCAGAACTACAGCACACGCGGGGCTATTGGGAGCCTGCAAATCCCAGTATGGGACTGGGAAATGGAAGGGACTGTGCCGGAGTAAGAGGTCCCCAAACCTAAAGTGATAATGGAGACAGTTTGTAGCCCTTGTAATACGTCCCTAATGGGGGCAGACTGGAAAGGACAGGTTGGAAGAGGAGAGGAAGGAAAGTGAGAGACCTTTGTTTCCACACACATCAGCTGTGAAAAGCTACATAAGGTATCATTATACTGTTCTGTTATCAATATATGAGAAATTCAGGTGTTGTTGCCCATCAAAACATCATCTTAGTTACAGGCTATATGTTTAGTTTCAATGCACACATATAAATAAGAGTATGAGTATGTGTATATGTACATTCTGTATCCTTCTGCATATAAGAATATCAGATTCATTACTATTTCCCATCCTGCTATATGACATCAAAATTTTGTAGCTTTGTTTTGAGCAGCCTGAAATGATGACTAAGTTGTGAATAGCAACTTCTCAATCACTGCTGATGTCTCTGGGCTGTTAATTCAATCAATTCAATTGATTTTAGTCAAGAGAACCAGTCTGATGCAAATCTATGTGAATATGACACATATATAAGAATATGATACAAACATCAATATGGAATGGTAGCTTTAGAAATGTGCAATATTTAGATACAGGTCTAGAGCCTTAAGTTCTCTTTCTATGGGAAGTTATAAACATACAAGAGAAAGACTAGCCCAATCTAACTTGCATGCCTTGCATCCTTAAAAGCAACTGCCAAGGAACTCCCAACAGGGACTTTAGCTTCACAGGACTTACGGAACTCTTTCTACACACAGTAAAGTGGCCAGATATGAGATACTTGAAAGTGTACGATTGTATCCCTCAGGATCTGACCTATAGACTATAAACGTCGCATCCAAACTGTATTGCAGCAGGGAAGAGAAATGACTTTAATATTTTAAACATATTTCTTAGTCATTTCCATCCACTGCTATCAAATCATAATAAAAATGGCCAGAGCGGCCAAACTAGTCTGTTTCCACACACCCAAATAATTCAGATCACATATATTTATATAGCCCTCATGCCAGTTATTAATAAATCCTACCCACCTCCCTCTCCTTTCCCCAAGAAGGTATTACTCCCATTTCAGCAGGTGTTGTACCAAGTGAAACAGGGTAGATGACATACCCAGTGTGGTACAAAGCTGTAAATCCTAAACCACGACAGTGCTGTCTTTACCTGTTTCTGGAAGGGCTTGTATATAATCTGAACTTTGGCTAGCTGCTGTGTCTTGCATAATTTTGAAGTGCTTTTGTCTTGTTAATAATCTTATTTTTGTCTGTGTCTCACCACACCGTTGCTGCCTTCCGCACACCAGTACTAGGCAGGAGAGTTAATGTGCAGGTCAGCTGTGAGATCTGCTTTCACTGTACCATACGATGCTCATTCAATTTCAATGGCCAGTTTTCATGTTTGCTAGGTGAAAGCATTAATCTACAGTTAGAAGTTTGAAGTTATTTTCTCTCCTTTTTTCAAGAGGCCATGGAAAAATGTAAATTGGCCAAATCGTGAGGACTTGCTAGTTCCAGCATCAACTCAGCAATTCTTAGGACCTGGTTCCAAAGACTATAAACTCCAAGTGAAAACAGCATTGTAGCAGCAAAGATAAATGACTCGAATACTTTAAAATAAATGGGATATAGGTGATTTTATTTTTGAACACCAAGAACAATATCTTAATGATAAAACCAGAAAAAAGCTCTCAGTCTCTTTCACCAAGGAATAGCCTTTTGAAATATTTGTCCTTTCCTGAAGTCAACACAAATGTACAAGCTATAAAACCACACTGGTGATTAAACAGAAATTATTTAGTTTTTTTATATTAATTTTACATCTTGATTCTTGTGGATGAGTTTTCGTGTTAACAGTAAGACAATATCTTAACTTTATCTCTTTCAGTTACACCAATTATTTATGTTTTGACCGAATTTTAGTATTAAAGATCTTCCAAAACTAAAATTGCCAGGAGAAATAAAGCTCACTTTTTCATTTTTTCCCGAAACCATTTCTGCATTTTTCTTCCTCCTCTGTACATCCCACTCACCAAGATGCTAGAACTAATAGAAGACCTTTTTTTTCAGATACTTACATAAATGTAAATCTGAATTTATGAGAAACAGTGCTAAATGCACTGCATTATACCAGCATATATAACTTCTGTTTCTCATCTTTGTTCTCCTAAATGTAAATGTATAGAATATTTTAATAGTTCTTCTTCAGGACTTCACGGACCAAATTTGACCAAATACCTATGGCCTGTTGTCTTTTGGGATAAAGTTCTAATCTGAAACTGAAGTTTTAACACAGAAAATAGTAAGAGGAAGGTAAAAAAGTTCTGTTGGTTTACTATCAGCATCCCCTAGCGGTGATATTTATTTTCTTATCAGACTTGTACAGAAGAAGTCATTTGATAGACTTGTTTACATGGATTAGAAGATCAAGAAACTGGTGATGCCTTAAAAAAGATACAGTCTGTGGGAAAAAAAAATATTTACAGGTCTTGCCTGTTAAATTTTCAAAATTATTTTAGACATGAAAAAAATGAGGAAATGGACAAAACACCCATTTCTTGAATCATGTATGTGGTTTGCTTAATGAATGTTGGTATGAAAATTAAAATATAAAGATAGGAATTTCAAAACAGCCTCTTTCTTGGTTCTCAGACATGAACCCCTTACTATTATTTGTTTTCATGACGTTGCAGCAGAAAGTTAAATACAAAAATGAGTTAAATTGAAAATCTGTGTCAAACAAACTTTTTCAAAGGTATGTTGAGATTGTGCTGCTGTGCATTTACATTTTCCTTCATTTAAATTTTAGCATAATTAAACATTTTAGACAGTGATGTCTAAAACAATTGATAATTTAACCTTAATTTATTAACACATAAAAGCACTTAAAAAAAGACTTGACTCAGGAGGCTGAATTCCACTGTTTTTTACTGATATTCAGGTTTCTTTGCTGAACTTAGATAATTTTTAATCAAAATGGATTCGTGTGTTGAAAACAGACAGTACATGCTTAAACCTGCAACATAACTTAGAAAGTCCAAAATCAAAAATAGTTAGTATGAATCTCTGTTTCTTTCATCTGACCAAAGGAAGATGTCAAAAAAAAAGAAAATTATTCTATTAACTGGGGGAAAAGAAAATGAATTTACAGTAGTTGGTTTCTATTGCTACTGTGTATGCCATGTTACAGTTTGGCAGGGTCTATGCAACCAACCGTCTCTCTTCTCATCTCCACCAGAAGACCTGTGGCTATGTGTACCAGCTTTAATGGGTACCAGAGTAGCTGTGGGCCTTGTGTGTTCACTGACACATCCGATTTTCACGTATGTGACTGTTTTGTAGACTTCCCACAGAGAACTAGAGGCCTGCACGGGAAGGACTACGCATTCGGATGTCCTGTGAAGTCTCTGTGCCTGCCATATGGTAAAGCTCGAAACAGCAGTCCAATGTCAGCAAGGGTGTACCCTAGGGTCTGCATTTCTCACCTCATTCCATGTGCTTTACTCCTCTACTCTAAGGGAACTATTTTAAACATTACTAAGCTGATGAGTTGAAATGGAGCTTGAGTATATAGGAATTCCTACACTAGTGTAGAAGAGACTGAATTTGCAAAGGCTGTGTTTCTGACTCTGTGTTTGGGACTCTGAACAGCTCCCGTTTCTTTCCCCTTTGCTGACATCTCCTCTGGGGATGAAATCTTCAGATTTTTTCTTTCAGTATGGTGCGGCACACTTAAACACCTCCTGACAATTTGGAGTTGGGCAAATGCCAACCCATTCTACTGACATCTATTTGACTCTTCTGAGTTAAAATGGATTGACAACCTTATTGTCTGCTGTTGTCATTTATTTGAATATCTTTTAAAGAGTTTTTTATTTCCCTTTTTATTAGTAGTAGACTAAAAACTACCAGTCCTAAAGCAGTCAAGGTTTCAGGGTACATATAACCAGTGTCAAAATGGAGACAGATGCCACTAGACAGTTGATGAAGAAAAGGAATGGGATGGGAAGGAGGAATTTGTATTACAACTTTTGACAAGTGTCTTATCTGTTGGTTGATTAATATTGTGCAATCTACCTTTAAGACCCTAAAAGATTGGCCATATTTCATATTTCTTTTACTTTGCACAGCACAAGGGAGACTCAGTTTCTTTTTCACTTTTAGCATTCATTCCCCCTTTACTGTCCCAGCACCCCTGATCATTGTATAAGGAATGTTAGAAGGTACATCCCTGACCTCTCTTTTTAGTATAGCCTTGTGCTCCATGTCTACCTGGTTTTGTGTGTGATGATACTATCTTCTTCCTCTATCTCCTGTCTTCCATGAGTTTAATACCCACTGATGAAGAAGTATTTTTTTTGTTTTCAATCAGCTTCCTACTAGTGTTTCAACAAGTGCTACCTAGTTCTCTAATTGCAGGGTTTGGTGAACAACAGTTCTGTGCTCAGCTTTTCCATGGCCTTCATGATTCTGTAAGGTCTCTTCAGCCCCATACTGAAGAGTTCCAACCTTTCTCATCTCTCCTCATAAGGCATCTCTCTAGCCCCTTCATCATCTAGTTGCCCTTCTCTGCACCTTCACTAGTTCTATCTCCTTCCTCAGATGCAGAGACCAGAACTGGGCATAGCAGTCCCAATGTGGGCCTGCCAAAGTTTCTTAAAATGGCAAAAAGTGATGGCTTCTATCCTGCTCTCAACACCTTTCTCTCGATGTCCAACATTTTATTGGCTTTTTTGGGCTACTGCTGCACAATGATCTCAGAGAACTGCAAGTGATGACTCTAAAATCCTTCTTAATTATAACTTAATTTTTGTGAGTTCAGCCACCTTTTTACCCACTTAGCATGTTTGTCAAGACTTTTTGGCAGTCCTGGCCAATGACATGGCTTTTGACCACCTGGAAGAGTGGAGTGGGCTGCAGGCTTGCTGTTTTCACAGTACAGTAGTTTCTTCAGATCATTGATAAAGAAGCTGAATGAAGCTGTAACCAGCATCAGTCCCTGGGGGACATGACTGCTGACTCCTCTGGATCCTAAAAGTGTTCATTAATCCTTGTGTTTTGATTCATATTGTTTAAGCTGTGAAAGAATTTTTTTTTCGCTCCAGTCCTGTGGCAACTGTTTTCTTTAATAATAAAAGGCTTTTAAAAAATCCGTATGAAGTATGTCTGCTGGATTTTTTTTTTATCCACATGCCTATTGATATGCTCAAATAACTTCAGAAGGCCAACAAGTCAGAGTTTCCCTGATAAAATCCATACTGGCTTTCCCCAACGACTGTTTATTTACATGCCTGTTGATGTTTAAGAACAAATGACAGTATGGAGGTTAAATGGCTTTGGATACCAAAATGCCTTAATCACAGATAAATGCAATTTTATGAATTACATGACTTTCCTGAGTTTTGGGAGAGATGGTGCAGTCCAGAAGAAGAGTCAGGCAGGTCAGTGCAGCAGTCCCAGCTGCGCGATGCAGAGTCCAGGAGAGGGCCCTGGGTATCTCTCTGGTTCCCTCTCAGGATCCTCCCCCCATACCCAAATAGACTCTCCCCTCATATAACACTGGGATGTCTCCCCACATACCGCTGGGATCTCTGCGCCATGTACCATGAGTGACGCCGACCCCATCGGTTACTGGATCCGCAGGCAGTACCCAACACCCATGGCTTGGGGCACGGTGGTGGCTGATTGCACGTGAGGTGCTTTGCAGTTCTGGTAATGGGGCTGCTCCCCTCTACAGCGGGGCTAACTGGGGTTCACATCCTAGCACTGCTGCCAGCCAGGCCCAGGCAGGCCAGCGGCCCCTTCATCTATACACAGTCCTGTCGCTGTTCATACAGATAAGTTCCTTACATTTGCCATTTACCTGTAACACCCGTACCATTTTCAGTGCTGGAGGTGCTAGGGTCAAGTACAGCATACTAGGGTCAACATTTGGGCTTCAGCAGAAGTCACTGCTAGCCATTTAGTGCTTGCCCATAGCTTGTTATACATGTTATACATGTATCATTATATTTCCACCACAATGCAAATTCTTCCCACAGTCATTTTCCGGCAATTTGCTGGTGGTCAGCACATGTTGGCACTACAAATCATACATAGATGAACTAAACCAAGTTCTCTGCTCCCAGTCTAAGTCTCTAGTTAGAGAGAGAGCAGCCAGGACTGCACTGTTCCCCTTGGCGGACTGACCGGCCCTGTGTTCTGCTGTTCTGTGGCTCTGTTGTTTGGGATGGGTGCATTCACATGATGAACTTGCATGGGTCTTCATTGTATCTGATGAGCTACCTGGTGTCATACCTCAGCTGCCCTGATGTGATTATCTTAACGCTATTTTCCATTGTTTTATTCATTACTACATAGCCTTGTGGTTACCATTCAGGAATAGGCATAGCTATGCCCTGTAGGCCACTTTTCCTCTTCATTCCCTTCTAACACTATCTGCATAGCTCTGGCTTCTGCAGACTGACTGGGCACTTCTCTTCCACTAAATTTAGCTATGCAGCAAGGGGACTCTGCAACGCTGCTTTCCACAGCCTCTGCCTCCTTTGGAGTCTGCAGGAACCATCAGTGAAGAGGGTGTACTTTTGGTCACTATATGAGTCCACTGTAAGGTGGTGCTTTGTGGCTGTGTTTTGGCCAGGGGTTTGGTTCATAGTTCTTCTTCCTTGAAAAAATTAATAGCTTATTCTACCAGTGCTGGGCATACTTTGCTTCCCAGGAGAATTCACTGGGCAATCAGTGCAGTCCACTTGCTCCATGTAGGGGTGGTGGTGCAATGGCTGGGTGGCACCCTTCCCTGGATACCCAGGGTGGTATGGGCAATCAGCGCACCAGCGTAAGCGGTTGAACTGTTCCTCCTATTTCAGGTGCTGCTTGGAGCCCTCCATAGGTGGTAAGGATCTCTTTCTTTTGGGAGATGGGATCAGATGTGCTGGGCCGATGCACCCAAACTGTGCAATAAATATGGGAACTGTTATTGCAAAGAGTCAGTTTCCCACAGCTAGTTTACATCTTAATGGTGCAGAGCTTGGGTGTTTAAGTGCTGGTCTTCATTTAATATAGCTGTAATAGTCCATCAAATACTTCCTTCTCACCTTCCCGAAAACGAAAGCGAAATATCAAGTTGCTCAGGAATAGAGAACTCTTGACAATGTGGCTTTGACAGGTGTTGCTAGGAAAGAGTGGGCCAAGTTGGGAAAAGCAGCACATGAAAACACTAAGACAGAAGGCCATCCCAAAATATGTCAGTTATCACTCTTGATTACTTTTGATTGATGGTGGCTAAAAGAAGCTCATAGCTGTGAGCAAGAAAACAATCTCTTCTAGACTGATGTCTGCTGTGTTTAAGGAGGCAGGCTATTGTAATTTTCTGAGGTGCAGGGGGGTGGGGAAATCCAAATGCTGTTGCATTCAATATCGAACACCAATTTCTCTTTTGAATATAAATTATCTACAAGACTCTAAATTTTGTCTAGCAGTGTAGATTAAAAAAAAAGTAGGAACAGTGTAGATGATTAAAAAAAAACTAAATTGAAAATAGCTCTTTCCTACTAAATGCTGTTTATATCAGAATTAAACATCAGATACTCAGACAGAAGAAAAATAAAAAACCTATCAAAGATAGGGCAGAAGAGATAAAATGTGAGCCTGAAGTGGAAAAAAAAAGTTGTTTCTGGATTCTTTTTCCAAATCATCTGAATTTAGGAAAATTGAAGTTGTTAGAAATTCAGCTAGTGGTATGGTGAAGGAGTACATCTCACATCTAGGCATTATCTGGTGTTTCAATCTGCCATAGCCAAGCAGCAGCTAGACTTTAGCTGATCATTCACAGGAAGCTGTGTAAAAGAAAAAAAGATCTGCATTACTCCTTGTCACGAATACCTTCATATTCCCATGCTGTACTCCTTAGCTGGGCTACTTCACGCACTATGGTGCAAAGAAGAATTGTGGACATGCTAGAAGAGAACTGGAATTTTAATTTGGATTTTGTTTCTATGTGGCTGCAGAGAGTTACTGTCACCAGATTGGCCTATGCAAATAACACATTTCTCCATCTGGCTGCCAAACAGGAAATAAAGCAAAACAAAGCACAAACATTGGTTTGGTTTAGATTGTTTTGAATTGGATTTACAATTACTTTATCTTGCTGAAATGACCCTTTTACTTATTTCATGCAAAATATTCCATACAAATCTAAGAATTTCATTTTGCTGCCTTCATATCCTAGGCATTGGTTTACTTCAGCATAATCTCAGATACAATACAAAGCTGTAAGAATACAGAGCATTAAAATCCTTGCTTACACGGCTGGCAAATGGCAGAGAAAGGTTTAAAGCTTGTCCCTGGGAAAAAAGTTCTAAAGAAGCACCAATACCTACCTTTGTCTCTTATTTTACTTACATATTAATATCCGAAGAATTTCTCAAATTAATTCTAAAATGTTTACCATATTAGCATATCAAGTTTGTTTGCTTTATAAATTATTTAAAATTATGCCAGTTCTACATTAACAGTAATTGGTTACCCTTTTATTGCAACTGAACCAGGTGGCTTATTAAAAATATCTGATTTTAAACTAGTTCTAGCTCTATACATTAGTGTCAAACTTGTTATTACATTTCTTCCCCGTTTCTCAATTAACTAAAGCTTTCTCCTAACAAAGAAATGATAGCATAATTCAGTCACTTTTATGCCTTCTAATTAAGTGGACCTCTCAAGGGTCTAATTTCCTGCAAAGTTAAAAAACCCATTTGTGTGAATACAGTGAAAGAAGGTCAACAGCAGGAACTGAGAACGTTTTATTTCAGAGTGCTTCATAACATGGACACCTCTGCATTTCCCTCTAATGTAGTTTTAACTCTTTCTAGTAGAGATGAGATTTCAGCTGCGGTTCCCCTGTGTAAAGAATGATCCAGAGACTGTATCTTTCAGCCAGAAAGATGAGTTTCACCGACCTTAAATGGAACCCTAATTGACTTAGTGACAAAAACTGTAGAACTTGCAACTTCTAGTTGTAACTTGCTACTCCAGGGAACTTTAAAGACTCAACACTCTTCTCTCTTCGTGTGATGTGATGTAGTTTCAAAGGCCCTCACTCTTGACAGAAGGTACCAGGGAGGTTGTGGCTTGTGGTAAATAGGGCTTTATGGAGCAGCCACGTGATTCCCTGATATTGCAAGGGAACTATACAGTCACTTTTAGTCTAAGCAAACTCTCAGTTTCTTCATGTTCTCAACTCCATAAGACATTCTAAACCCATTTTTCGCAGAACGTAGAAAAGTGATCAAGAGCAATGTTTGTATCAGTAGTAGTATTTCTTTCTACAGAAGAGCTCCTCTAGTAATGAGATGCACAGAGTCATGTACAAAGTGCCTTTTAGCAAGTAATGATTGCAGTTTGTTAAAATCCTCATTGAATATTTTAAAATAATGCTGTTACTGCAGGAAAATACAAATTGAGAATTCTCTAACTGGAAACATAGGAAATCAAGCTGGTAAACCAATGGGTTTTAGTTCTGTAGTGAAAGAGCTCCAACCTCAAATTTTGAATTTAAATCAATGTAACCTTAACCGGCAGAAATAGAAAACTGTAAAGAACAAGCATTGTACCAACTTTGAAAGTAGGACAGGAACTAAATGTAGAATTCAGCATGATATCATGTTTCTTAAAGGTAAAATTGTGGTCGTGCTGAGTTGTATGATTGACAGTGGAATATATCTTTGGACTACTCAAAGATCAATTTTAATTGGAAGTTAGGTCAGATGTAGGAAAGTAACTTCTGGTAACCAAAAATTTATGCCTGAAACTAACTCAAAATAACGATCAAAATCACAGG
This sequence comes from Calonectris borealis, assembly GCF_964195595.1. Lineage (NCBI taxonomy): Eukaryota > Metazoa > Chordata > Aves > Procellariiformes > Procellariidae > Calonectris > Calonectris borealis. The sequence goes on from NC_134313.1 coordinate 63,664,432, forward strand.
ATTCTAAGGCTTGAGGTGACCTTAAAAAGCTTCTAATCCATCTGACTACTCTTAGCAAACTACAGCTAACTCATTTCTGATATGTCTAAACTGTTCTTGGAACTTCAGTGACAAAAAATTCAGTTTGCCATCGCAAAATGCTTTCCAAGTATTATTATTCTTAACTTTAAAAAGCTATGACATTCTTTTCTTTCTTTACTTGCAACAGAATTGTACATGTACTTGTTCTGTCCTTCCCTGATACGGAGAGTAGTTCATCCCCTTTCTTTGCAGTTACTTTATTAAGAATTGAAGACTGTTGTCATAAACTTGTTTTGTATTTCCTTCTACAAACTTAAACAATTTCAATTTATTCTTTTTTTTTTCTTATAAAAAATGCTTTCTAGACATTGCTGTTAGACTCCTTTCAATTGGTTTATATTTTTACTGTAGTATTGTCCTTTAACTGAACACAGTACCTCGGGAGAGGTTTTGTTGTTTATGAATAGAGCTGAAATTTTACTTCCTGTGTCTTGTGAAGGTTTTTTTGGTTTTTTTTTTGTTTGTTTTTGTTTTTGTTTTTTTCCCCCTAAGAACATGCTATTGGTTATATTTGGATTTACTGCTTGAGAAAATCACTCATTACTCTGGGATCTTATCCCCTTGTTTTTCTAGATATGGCCTCTGCTGTAGCTTGCTACATTTATCATCTGATTTGTATATGTAGCTTTTACGCTACATTGGAGCCAGGCAACATACAGCAACCGGGAATGCTGAGAGAGTCCCTTAGCTGTGGCAACGTAGGTTCCGCAACAAATTCCTTGTTCTTATAGGACTCTTAGCCAGGAAGTTTAATTTTCAGAAGAGCACACTCCTTTCAGAAGGACAGATCCTTCTGATTTCACTGTCTCAGCACTCTAAAAATCAAGACGCAAGATGGGTCAAACATGGATCATTAACCACAGGTCTCCTAGAGTGGTCCTTTCAAAAGCTGCAGTGTTACTGAGCATAACTCCTATTGAAAACTCCTAAAATCTCAAAGCTATGACTACCAGTCATTGCTAGAGCAAAATTAAGAACTGTTTTAATTTTTCTCCTTTGCAGTTAGTGCCAATTTGATTTTCATCAAACTGAGGTGTTCACACCTGACTTATGAATTATAAAAAGACAAACAGTGTCAAAACTTCTGAATCTGTGACTACCCCATCAACACTTACCTACTCCCCTCCTGAACAAGTCCTGAGTACAGACCAGCCGATAGAGGGAGGCCCTTTTTGTGACAGTTTGGGCAAATATGCATTGAAATAAGAAAGATCTATCAAAGAGGTAGTTTTCATAAGGTGTTTTGGACAGTAGAGAAAATGTAAGAGGCTCTGAGTATACTCTTAGGTAAAGAAGTCAGATTCTGGAATAAGTACTACATCACTACTGGTCTTTTTTTTTTTTTTTTTTTTAATAATTGGGAATTATGTTGAGAGAAAAAGAGATTATATTCTTCAAATATTTCTGGAGTCCTTGAAAGAAAAATCTTGCTGGGATGCCTGTGAGAGGGACACTTTGTAAACCTGTGCAAAACATTGTTCTCCCTCAAATCTCTTGTAACAAGCTTAAGATGCACTGATGCCTACAAAAAAATTGACAACAGATCAAGCTCCCAGTGTGCTGTGATTCTTGCCTGTCATGCCGGCCAGTACTGTCTCACTGTTGTTCCCTAATCTGTCCATATCGATCTGCTGTCTTGTCTTATATGCAGATACTAGGCTCTTGTGGGTCAAGAATTAAGTTTTTATGTTATGTCTGTGCTTGGGATGTTCCATGAAAAAGATCAACAGGTGCTACAGCAATACGAATTATAGAAATCCTGTTGCCTATTTTCTATAGTTCTGCTATGTAGCCAATGTACTGCCAAATTGATCTCAATCAAAAATGCTTTCAGTGCGAGAGATTCATTCAGTTACATTGCACAGGAGCATATGATCTTTCACAACAATCTTGTTTGCACCTACTGCAATTTGTTACAATCAAGCAAGGCAGTTTATTACCAAGACCCTGAGCATCTCAGTTTAACTCTAAGTTTGGCCCTGTTTCAGCTGAGAGAAGGACCAGGAAACCTCAGGAGGACCCTTCCACCCCAAATTAATGAAAGAGTCTATGATTGTCTTTTTTTCTTTTAAAATATTTTTTCATTTTTGTTCAGAGAAATTTTACTCAGTGGGTTGATATGTTTTCCTTTTCTAGGCAAAGATGTTGTGCTGGTGGTTGAAAGGGTTGCTTCACTATTTTGTCTCTTTTCTGTTCAAAGGAGCGGCACAGTGGTCTGATCTTGTGGTTACAAAGACACGAGGCTCCCTGATGCAAGATCTCAAATTCTTCCATGGCTGAGTCAGTCCTTCACCCTTTTGATAACAGTAAACTACAGTTTTCTGTGTGTGTATTTTTCAGCTGTCACCTTAAAAACCCAATGTCTTAACCATTTGGACACTACACCCCTCTTTCACTCCATCCTTCTACTGCACGGCTTTCTGTATACAGGTTTTATAGTTAAGTATCAGCATTGGTCCACAATATATGTTTCTTAAAACATATAGAAAAAACCCCAGCTATCTCTTGAATGGATAAATTTGGTAGCATGCTTGAGTAAGTGGGATAAATAAAAAAATGCTAGTATATTATTGGAAGCTTTAGAAGAAAGATAAGAAGCAACAGTGACTGACCTTAAAAAATCCATTTTTTTAACAATCATTTATTAGGTAAAATGTCAGAAAAGATTAAAATAAAGAACTTTGATTCTTCTGTGCAGGATTTTTTAGGCTCTTAAAGTCCAAGCTTATCCTGCCTGTCAGGAGTGCAACTAATGAAGGTCTTTCTGAGGACTTTTGCTGTGATCCTTGGGATTATAAAGGAAGAGTGAAAAATGAATATTCTGCTTGCTCCAATAGTGATCTTCAGACATTTCTAAAATGCCTTGGCTCAAGCTGCTTTGCAGCCGTTGCACAAATTTGACTTGGCAAGACTATTAATGATTTGACCTTCATTTCAAGTTTACTTTGTGCTCGTAAGAGCGGTGGGTAGTGATGAGGAATATTATTTTGTTCCTAGTGGCTATTAGGTCGTCCAGTAACCATAGTGCTACTTACAAGCGGGAAATCCTGTCTAACCATCAGTAAACTTTGCTCAGCACATTTACAGCATTTATGGACTGTAATTCTTGCTCCCTCTGTGATCCTCCCTTTGTTCTCGGCAAGCACTTTAAGTGCTCCAAACTACCACTGGGTCAAAAATCTCCATAGTTTGTAGCAGTAAATAGCAAACCTAACATCCTCGTTGTGAAAACTAAGCTAAAAATGTACATAGAATAAGACTGTCTATACTGCGGGATATAAAACATTCACATAGTCACCTCACGGCAGCATAATTATCCTTTAGAAGGATGTGCATATTCCTCCAAATCCCTTAGGACTAGCTGCTGCGAAAGAAGAAGAAATGAAAACTAAAAGAAACCAGAATAAACAGACTAGTGTTTTAAAATGGCCTGGCAATTTCTAATTCTCAAAATAGTAAAAAGATCTCTCCAAGTGAGAAAATTTTACCCTCTATTTTCTGCACACTAGCAGAAAATGCACAGGAAAAGGCAGAGCATCTCAGCTGAGTTACTAGAAAAGATTCTGCAGCTGCCATTTTTCATTCTTTTGTAGAATTTAATTTAAAAAAAATCTTCCTAGTTTCTGTTACATACAGCTGACCAGCTTGCTCTGGTAGCAGCAGCATGAATGCAACCAGTTGCTGTGAGGAGCGCTTATGCGTGTCAGGTTCTTGTCCTAGCTGAACCCCCTCTCTCAAGCTGTGTCTTATCAGCGTGTGGCGTTCCTACATGAAGATGTTTTGCAGTTTCAGTTTCTGCAAGGTGCAGAATATACTGGTGAAATATTTAATTCTTCTCTTTATTTTATAATATGTGTATGCACACACATCTATATAGCCGTATCGATATCTATATTGATATAACTAGATCTGCATATATCTCTCTATATATACATATGTATGCATATGTATGTATGTACATTTTTATATATATATTCATACATGTATACTGCAGACACACATATATAAATATATATTTAAAGGCTTTAGAGGTTAATATTTTTTTTTTGTCTGGGTTTTTTTATTCCACTGTAGAGATCTAGCTTGTTTTGGAAAATTCTTCCATAATATTGCTCTGCTTTGAAAATAACAGTATGTTACCACATTGCAAAGCTTAGAGAAAATGGGCTCTGAAACACAAAGTCAGAAGAGGCGGGTAGAATTTTAATCTGCCCTGTGAGAACATAAGGATATTTCAGATGAGAAAAATAATTTGATTTTCCTGTGCTGATGCCTGCCTTTCAAAAAAAAGGTTTTTAATGATGTCTCTTTGCTTTATATAAGCTTGGTCCTTGGTTAAAATTTACAGTTCCTCTACTGTATCTAATATATACTTCAGTCCTTTGCTGGATCTGGAGCACTGTGTGATGGTACTCAGGAGAACTTTCTTTGATCTCCAGTCTTCTGCCCTAGAGCTTCCCACTCAGCCTTTCTGGAAGCTGGTTTCAAATGACTTCCTTACACTGAAGGTGTTTGTGATTATTCTTTAATTTTGAATATCTCTCTCCTGTCTTCAAATTAAGCCTTTTAATTTGATATCCCTTTTATAGAGGATTAGTGTTTATTTTTCCATATTGCCTGAGTGACACAGTGAAAGAAGACATAACTACTACAGTTTATATAACTAAAAATCTTATCATATGGGCATTGGGGAATGTTTAATGCAGACTGTACAGTATATAACTGCAGATGAGTTGTGTAACTATTTTGTTAGTGTAGAAGGAAAGGCTTAGTTCAGTTAGATTTAATTTCCTTAGCTGTAGCTCATATTTTTCAGGGAGAGGTCATGAATCTGAGAACAAATGTGGTACGTGAGAAAAAATGCCTGTTTCGCATCTTAACAACTTCCAAATTATCTAACTTCTACTGTATAAGACACCGTGCATCTGTCCATGTTATGATGGCTTCCAGTAAGTCCCTGTCACGCACTGGATGAGTTCATTTACAGCACAGTCCTGCCCTGGGTACGGCCTCCACATGAGCATGCTGCAGTTGATGCTGTAGTTGCTGGGATTACGGTCCAGGAAACTAGGGTGTCCACCTCCTTAGAGATGGATAAGTGGTGGTTCGTGGTTCACATCTGTTTCCTTTCCTGTTTGCTTGCTCCCTCGCTGTGGTCTGTCACTGCCTTTGACTCTCCTGAGCCTGGTTCTCAGCTCCAGCCATGGCAGCCCTGGGGGTGGTACTGCTCCTCTATGGAGGTGCACATCTGCTAGTGGCTCTTCCTGAGCCACTGAAGCTTCCTTCCATCAGGCAACATTTTGCAGTGAACCCTTTATTTCATGATCCAGTGGAAGTCCATGGTGAAAGAGAAACTATGGAAATGCTCTAAGGAGTGAGGTACAGGCGTTACGACAAAGGAGCATGTGGTGGGGACCAAGTTGTGGCTGGAACCTGAAATGTGCCAGATATTCTTGGCAGTGTCATCTTGGGAGATTTTTCTCTTCATCTTAATAAAAATTTATCTACAATATTGATAAGTGATCTCTAGTGATCTGATAGCCATTTTGTATGTTTGATAGAGAAAATTGTGCCACCGCCCCCCCCAAAAAAGAAAAGAAAACCACGTCCTGCAAACAAAACCCCAAATCCCAAACCCCAAACCTCCAAACCAAAAAAAAAGATGTGAGCAACCCACGTATAAAGAGGGAAAAAAGACCACTCCACATTCTGTGGCATACTTTTCTGAGAAGTGTGTGTTGTTCTGACATTTTGTGTGTTGTCTGCTGTTTCTAAACATTTTGGTGGTATCATATTGCACTGTTTGAATTGCAAGGCCAAACGAAATGTGGAGGAAGTCTTGTACTTTCTGAGGAGGTTTTCTAGATCAATTCTCTCCTTAAATAAACATGTATGTACCACACATCATGGTGTAGACCGAGAGCAAGGCATTCTAGACCTTGAAATGTCACCGTCTCCACCTCCCGTGCTTCCAAGTACCAACAACTACCTCAGCTTTCCCTTAACACTTGCACCTTTTCCTGCCTGTCAACAGTTTTCAGGCATATATTTTCCCCTGAAAGAGTGCAAAAGGGTGGCTGTGTCTTCTGGTCTTTCTGGAATTTTTGCAGTAGTGTTAAGCACTTCAAAAATGTGCATATAATCCATAACAAATCAATGTATCAGGCAATGGCTTCCTCGATAGTGAGGAAAAAACCCTAAGGTAACAGCTTAAATTTATCATAAATATAGCTATTATGTCATATGTGTATGTCATGTATTGCTACATGCACACAATACATCTGCCTAAACACATTGGAAAACTGGTTCTGAGACCTTGGTAGTCAAGGTTGTGACATATGTGCCCATCCCTACTAATTGAACATAGCTACAGTGTTCATTTCAAATATAGAACATTAGCAAAAAAATGGTCACGAATGAGCCTCATACCAAGATTTTGCAGTGGAATAATTTAACCTGTGAAGAAATGAAAAATAAAGTACAACGTTTAAAGCCAAACTGCTGTAAAATCCCTTAAGCCCACAAAAAAAAAAAAAAAATTTCCTCTTTTCCTTCTCACTGCTAAACAAATTATAGTCATATCTGTTTTGTGATCATTGAAATGAAAGTTTGTTTTTTTAAACAACTGGAGGATTGTAGCAACTTGGTCTGAACTTGTTGTCTCTTTTTAATGATTCAGTGAATTCCAGTACATGAGCTCTGTAAAGTTATTCTAATGATGTGTATTTTTCTATGGAGTGGCAGCAAATTTACTTAAATGAATCAGGAAACCTCAGCTTGCTGCTATTAAATAAAATTTACTTTAATGAATAGAGAGCTATATGTCTGACTGCAGTGAGTGAACAATATAAGTATCTTTCTTATTAACATAATGGTTTCTCCTCTCAAAAATAGTAAATTTTTGAAAATGAAATATACCAGAAAAATAAGACTTCTTTCTCATAAACATAAGCATCTAGATCATTTAGGATGTAATTAGATGGTACAGATCACTTGATCCTTGATATTTTTCACAGTGACAGTTTTTCTTGGTATGAGAAGGTTAAAGAGTTTGTATTTGTAAAAGTCTGCACACACATGAAAAATCTCCAACTGCCACAGCAGCCAGTAATTGGCAGAGAGAAGCTTTGATAAAGGCAGGAAGAGATCCCTGCTGGTTCAAGACAGGTGGACATCAACTTGAATCCAATTTACATCTTAAAATGCACAATAGAGAAGATTTACATTACATTGCCTAGATGAGAGGGAGCTCTTAGGCTGAGCTCCTCATTTATTTTCCTCTCTTCCTTTTTTTTTCTTGCCCAAGCACTCTGTAGCTAAGTTTTAATGAAGATACGTTGTTCAGCTGCTGTTTGAGGCAGCTATTTACTTAACTAAGACTCAAATCTGAACTCATGCTGGGCTAAAAAAAAACCCCCAAACTGATAATTGGACAGACTTGCAATTGGATAGCCTGCTTTACCCACAGCTTGAAGCAAGTGAATGTATCTTCAATGTCAAGTTATCTTTATTTGGTTGCCTGGTCGAGGTCCCTTGCAGCTCTTACTGGGGCTCAAGAACAGAGCTGCGGTGGAACGTGCCTGCTATGAAAGGTACAAGAAAGGACTCCTGATGGGCACCTTTAGACTATCCAAGTGATCCTAGCTATATGTTTAAATGGTTGATCCATATTTAAACTGTTAATTCAGATCCAAAGTTTTACTGCATCCTAAAGTTTTCTGACTAGGAGTCCAACACTGTATTGAGCTTAAGTGAGGGATAAGTAGGTTTATCCTCATTCCAGAATGGATGCTGAAGAAAGGCAGGTGGGGTGTAGGTGGGTAATCTGAATTTTTGTTCCCCTGTACTTCCTTCCCCTGTGTTTGAGCCAGGACTCATGGAAACTGAAAGCTTGCTTACAGAAGCCTAGGAATTTTTTGTGTGTATGTTTTCAGGTACACATTCCAATCTTGCAATCAGCAGTATGAAGTCTGTGAAGCCTATTCCAAATTTATACGTGTACCTGAAGTTAGACTCACACTGATGTTCCACTATTTGTTAAATATTTGATTCTGAGTTGGCATTCCTTTTTTAAATAATCCTTGCTTTACAGATAAGATGCTCAGTCTCTTTTAAAACACAAAGCAGTAGATCAGCAATGTAAATATGGTGCATTGGTTTTAAATGTAACTTTCATTCTTACATGATGCATGCAATTTCCTATTTTGTAAAGTTCCTTAAAGGTGTGCTTATGTGTGATATCAGAAAAATAATCTAATAATGTGTATTACTGCATGTTTTCTCTCTTTCAAATTTTAGGGAACTTTTATCTAACTTCAGCACGCGTGTGAAATCGAGAGTTGAAATGAATGAGTACTTTGGGTGAAATATTAGGCCACTTAGATATCTGAGTACAGGCTATTTTTGAAAATCTTTCAGAATTCTTTGTTTCTCAGGTGAAAATGTCTTCAATAGAAAATGTTGCCAAATATATTTTGCTTCACATGCTTGTGTATTGATACAGCCTAAGATTTATTCTACAGTTTCTTATCTTTAAACATGGAAATGTACTTTCAAATATTCCCATCAGGCAACTGCAGGCTACCTAGAAAGACTGGCAGGAGTGCCTGGCTCCATCCAGCCTATCCACATGAATTTCCCTTCAGTGGAAACTAGAGTTTGAAGGTAAAGGTGGATGGGGCATTTTTAAAGTTGTCTTAATGAAGACACTGCAGGAAAACACTCCTGAAGATGGGAGCGACTTCCTGAAGAAGTCGCAGTTCAAGTATTTGATTTTGGTCTCTGACAAACAAGTGAAGAATGATGTAGCCACTGAAACCGGATATAGGGTACCTAGTGTATGGAGTACCCTGCATAACCCATGTCCAAGCCCTTTTTCAAGTGCTGAGGGAAAGGACCTGGTCCACATGGGTCTGGAAGAAGCTGCTTCTTTTCTAAGACCATAGCTTTTATTCTTGTATTTTCTGCAGTGGACATGCTTTGAGGCACAGCACAAAGTCATTGCCCTCCTATCAAATATTTTACCTCTGAAAACTGGCTTGTGACTTCTTATCCAGAGAAGAATGATCAAGATCCAGGATTGTGGAGCTGCTTCCCATTGCCCAATCTGAACCTTATCAATGATGCTGAAGGGGGGTAGAGTAGCGAGGATACATTACTTTCACTCTTCCCCAGGGCCCCTTCATACATTCTGTATATGAAAACCACATATGGCCTTGTATGAATGTGGTGGGTTGACCCTGGCTGGATGCCAGGTGCCCACCAAGTCGCTCTATTGCTCCCCCTCCTCAGCTGGACAGGGGAGAGAAAATATAATGAAAGGCTTGTGGGTTGAGATAAGGACAGGGGGAGATCACTCACTGATTACTGTCACAGGTAAAACAGACTCAACTTGGGGAAATTAGTTTAATTTATTACCAATCAGATCAGAGTAAGATAATGAGAAATAAAACCAAATTCTAAAACACCTTTCCCCCACCTCTCCCTTCTTCCTGGGCTCAACTTCACTCCCAATTTTTCTCTACCCTCTCCCCCTGAGCGGCGCAGGGGGATGGGGAATGGCGGTTGTGGTCAGTTCATCACATGTTGTCTCTGCCGCTCCTTCCTCCTCACACTCTTGCCCTGCTCCAATGTGGGATCCCTCCCATGGGAGACAGTTCTCCATGAACTTCTCCAGCATGAGTCCTTCCCATGGGCTGCAGCTCTTCATGAACTGCTCCAGCCTGGGTCCCTTCCACAGGGTGCAGTCCTTCAGGAACAGACTGCTCCAGTGTGGGTCCCCTGCTGTGTCACAGACCCTACCAGCAAACCTGCTCCAGCGTGGGCTCCTCTCTCCACAGGTCCTGCCAGGACCCTGCTTCAGCATGGGCTTCCCATGGGGTCACAGCCTCCCTTGGGCGCATCCACCTGTTCCGGGCGTGGGGTCCTCCACGGGCTGCAGGTGGATATCTGCTCCACCGTTAAGCTCCATGGGCTGCAGGGGACAGCCTGCCTCACTATGGTCTTCACCACGGGCTGCAGAGGAATCTCTGTTCTGGCACCTGGAGCACCTCCTCCCCCTCCTTCTTCACTGACCTTGGTGTCTGCAGAGTTTTTTCTCTCACATATTCTCTCTCCTCTCTTCTCCAGTTGCTGCTGCGCTGCATATTTTTTTTTTCCCTTTCTTAAATATGTTATCACAGAGGCACTACCACCATGGCTGATTGGCTCAGCTTTGGCCAGCAGCGCGTCCGTCTTGGAGCCGGCTGGCATTGGCTCTATCAGACATAGAGGAAGCTTCTAGCAGCTTCTCACAGAAGCCACCCCTGTAGCCCCCCTGCTACCAAAACCTTGCAATGCAAACCCAATACAATGAACTTGTAGTCAAAGGATTCGGTTACACTTCCTATATGTTCTTTCACTTTGCTTGTATAAAGACTAGGAAAAGCATGATTACTTGCTAAACTTATATTGTGTTGTTAATATTTTAAATTTCATTTAATGCTTAGAATTTACCTGTGAGTGTTAGACTAACAGGTTGTGCCTTTCTGTGTTGGATAGAGTTGTACAGCATTAAGAAAAGAAACAAATTGAAGGTATTTTCTAATATCTTTGCTGTGTCTCTGCATGGTAATATGTCGATGGGTGCAGCACTCCCTGCTCTGGAATATAATCTCTGGTTTCTTTTGGAGTCTGAAGTGAGAAAAAAAAAAAGACTTACTGCTGTCATTTGTGATGTTATAAGGTTACAGGCTACAACCTTGGGAGATTTTACACTAAATTTGATTTTTATTGTTTCACAAAGTGGGACCTGTTTTCTGACAGTCAATAAAACTGCAGGTGATACTCCTTTTATAATAGATGTGAATGGACTATTACTGTTTGCTATAGCAGTTTAACTGCAGGGCAAGCTTATAAGGGTTTTTGTTGGAAAAAAACACCACAATCTTTTTTTAGCCACAGGACTAGTTCTTTATTTTCATCAAGTTTCCTGATAATATTGGTATATACTCATCTGAGCAGGTCTGAAATAAGCAGAAAGTTCTCTGCTTCTGAAGTTCAAAACAAACTGAAAATTGAAAATCAGTATCGGTGGGCTAAAATTAAACTAGTTGCCACACAGTATAAATAGGTAATCCCAAGATTTAAAATAATTTATCAAAGCAAACATTATATGAATATTATGTAAGTAACAGCAATGTAGAAGTCATCTCCATCTTTTGGTGCTTTCTTTCAGGTCACATGAAGATTTTCTAGTTCTGAAAATCAATATGCTGTATTTATACTTTGAATCACAGAATCACTGAAGTTGCAAGGGATTTTTGGGTATAGTCTATAGTCCAACGTTCCTGCTCAAAGCAGGGTTAACTAGAGCTAGTGGCTAAGGGCTGTGTCTGGTTGGGTTTTGAATGTCTCCAAGGACAGAGACTCCACAATCTCTCTGACCAACCTGTGCCAGCATTCCAAAACCCTCACAGTGAAAGAGCTTTTTCTTACATTTAAATGGAATTTCCTGTATTTCAATTTGTGTCCATTGACATTTGTCCTGTCACTGGGCACCACCAAGAAGAGTCTGACTTGCTCTTCTTCATTCCCTCCAATCGGATATATATATACACACACATGGATAAGAACACTGGAGCCTTCTCTTAATCATCTTTGTGGCCCTTCACTGGACTCTCTCCAGTATGTCCATGACTCTCTTGGACTGGGGAGCCCAGAATTGGACCCTTCACTCCTGATGTGGTTTCATCAGTGCTGAGCAGAGAAAAAAGATTACCTCCCTCGATCTGCTGGCAACACTTTTCCTAATGGAGCTAAGGATGTTTCTGGCCTTCTTTGCTGAAAGGGTGCATTGTTGGCTCATGGTCAGCTCATGGTCAGGAAGGACCCACTGCAAAGCTGCTTGGCACCTGGTCAGCCCCCAACCTGTCCTGGTGCATGAGGTTATTCCTACCCAGGTGAAGGACTTGGTGTTTCTCTTTGAACTTCATGACTTTCCTGTCATCCCATTTCACCAACCTGTTATCATAGAATCATAGAATAGTTTGGGTTGGAAGGGACCTTTAAAAGTCATCTAGTCCAACCACCCTGCCATGGGCAGGGACATCTTCAACTAGATCAGGTTGCTCAGAGCCCCGTCCAACCTCACCCTGAATGTTTCCAGCGATGAGGCATCTACCACCTCTCTGGGCAACCTGTTCCAGTCTTTCACCACCCTCATAGTAAAAAAATTCTTCCTTATATCTAGTCTAAATCTACCCTCTTTTCGTTTAAAACCATTCCCCGTTAAACTGTGGCAACAGGCCCTGCTAAAAATTTTGCCCCCATCTTTCTTATAAGCCCCCTTTAAGTACTGACAGGCCGCAGTAAGGTCTCCCCGAAGCCTTCTCTTCTCCAGGCTGAATAACCCCAACTCTCTCAGCCTTTCTTCATAGGAGAGGCGTTCCATCCCCCTGATCATTTTTGTGGCCCTCCTCTGGAGTGTTGAGGTCCCTCTGACTGACAATATGACTCTCTGGTGTATCAGCCACTCCTCCCAGTTTTGTATCATCTGCGCAGTTGCTGAGGGTACACTCTGCCCCATCAGCCAGGTCATTAGTGAAGCAGTTAAACAGTATTGGGCCAGTATCTGTCCCTGGGGTACACCACTAGTAACTGGCCCCCAGGTGGATTTTGTGCTTCTGGTCCCAACCCTTTGAGCCCAACAGCTCAGCCTGTTTTCAATCCTCCTCATTGTCCACTATCTAATCTCTACTTCCTGTAAGGCTTGCTAGTCCTAATGCAAACCTTCGTGGTTTTTTGCTGAGGGTACACTCTGCCCCATCCTGTAGATCATTAATTGAACAGGATTGGACCCAGTATTGACCCATGGGGCACACTGCTAGTTACTACCCTCCAACTAGACTTTGTACCACTGCTTATCAACCACCCTCTCTCTGGGCCTGGCCATCCAGCTGGTTTTCCATCCGTCTCACTATCTGCCCACCCAGCACATATCTCATCAACTTCTCTATGAGAATCTTACGGAAGACAGTGTCAAAAGCCTTTCTGAAGTCAAAGTACACAATATCCACTGCTCTGCCCTCATCTACCAAGCCAGTCATTTCATCATAGAAGGTGATCAGTAGGTTGGTCAAGCATGAGTTCCCATTGATAGATCCTTACTGGCTACTCCTGATGACCTTCTTGTTGTTCATGTGCCTGGAAATGATATCCAGGATTACTTGCTCCATCACCTTCCAAGGGATTGAGGTGAGGCTCAGGGTTCTCTGGGTCTACCTTCTTGTCCTTCTTGAAGATAGGTTTGCCATTTGCTTTCTTCCAGTCCCCAGGCACCTTTCTCAAACACCATGATTGTTCAAAGATCATCAAGTGGCCTTGCAATGACGTCAGCCAGGATGCACTTGTGGGTGAATTCCATCAGGGCCCATGGACTTATGTATGTCCAGTTTGCTTATGCATTCCCTGACCTGATCCTCTTTCAATGTCTTCCTTACTCCAGACTTTTCCCCTGGTCTCTGGGACCTGGGATTCCTTAAGGCCAGTCTTGCTAGTAAAGTCTGAGGTGAAGAAGACGTTCAGGAACTCAGCCTTTTCCATGTCTGTGTCACTGGGGCCCCTGCCCCATTCAGCAGAAAGCCCATATTTTCCTCAACCTTCCTTTTGTCACCTATGTACTTATAGATGCCCTTCTTGGTGCCTTTGACCTCCTTTGCCAGATTCAATTCCAGGTGGACTTTTGGCTTCTTAACTGCAAATCTGCATGCTTGGACAGTGTCTCTATATTCCTCCCAAGTTACTTGTTCCTATTTCCACCCTCTGTAGGCTTTCTTTTTGTGTTTGAGTTTTGCCAGTAGCTCCTTGTTCATCCATGCAGGCCTCTTAGCATTTTTGCCCAACTTCCTGCTCAGTGGCATGGACTGCTCTTGAGCTTGGAGGCAGTGACCACTGAATATGAACCAGCTTTCCTGGGCCTCTCTTCCCTCCAGGGCCTTATCCCATCAGACTCTACCAAGCAGGTCTTTAAAGAGGCCAAAGTCTGCTGTCCTGAAATCCAGCGTTGTGATCTTGCTTTATGCCCTCCTCCCAGCAAGGCTGCAACCATGAAACTGCATGCAGATGTTTAACTCATCATGTTTATTCCCCATGTTGTGTGCATTTGTGTACAGGCATGTCAGAGAGGCACCCCAGCATGCTGATTTCCCAGAAAGGGCTCTGTTTTTTTCCCCATAATGATGCCTTGTAGGCATCACTTGCTTACATGCCAGTGCTGGAGGTGACCCTGCTTAAGCCCTGTTTTGCTAATTTTATTCATCACAAGCACGTCACATTTCTGAAGTGGGAGTTTATATCAGGACTTCTTTTCTGCTGGTGTCTAGGCCCAAGTTGCTTTGGACAAGATGATTCCTCCTTACTCATTCTGTTTACAAATCACAGTACTACTGTCTTTGACATGAATTGTGTGCTCACTTCCAACCCTCCTTCAGACTCTTACCCAATTGCAATGCTCACGGTAGTTGTGAAAGATAGGCAAAAAGTTTGGTAAAAATACAGACCACATACATAAACATGTTTTTTTACTCTTTTCCATCTTTTAGTTACTGTTTTCAATCCTTAACTGTGAATGTCTCTAGAAAATATCATATATGTATATCTGTATAATATCAAAGTACATCTTTTGTTATTTTACAGGGTGTTAAACTACTGTGACGTTGACGGTGAGTCTGTGAGGATTGTATGATCTTCAAGCAATAGAAAACCAGATGTGAAGTCTATCCTTTGAAGTCTTGGAAAATTTTCTGGTATCTAATTCTGTAGAATAGTAGGAGTTTAATGCTTTAACATACCAGTGACAAAATAATTCACTCCACTCTTAGTTTAAGAGAGTTAAAATACAGATGCAGTAAACAGAGTCAGCTCTGTATCAACACAAACCTTTTGCCTAGTTTGAGGAAAGCCAAGAGTGAATAAAATAGCCATAAATGTTCATTTAATGGTGTAGATATTTCCAGTATTTAAAATTTTTTCCTACTAATCTTAGTTAATATCTTCCTAATTATATTTTTTGTAAAGGTCTTCTGATCATTAATAGTTTCCTTTTTTTTTCTTTTTTTTTTCTTTTTTAAGTACTTATCTATACTATTTTTTAAATGCAGGTTTATAAAATGGATTGGTTACTGGGTAGAATGGGAATCATTAGAGAGGAGAAATGGAGAGAAGAAAAAATAAGAAAAGATGAAAGACACAAAATGTGTGAAAGAATCAGATTTTGGAGTCTGAGATTAGAAAGCTCAGTAAAGCATGTAAATACCAGTAAATGTCAGCTGGCATTGACTTGTATTTGTGACTCTCATATGATGAGCTTATCATCACAAATGTTTAACATCTCTCTGGTGGCTTGGTCTTCACCTGCAGCTTTCTGATGTTTTACCTCCTTTATCCTTCCTTCCATTTTCTTGTAGACTTTTTGTTCATCATGTGGGATATTACGATATCTTACTCTGGGCGTAACGTGAGGATCTGAGCTTTAAACTGCAACCGCAGCATTCCACTGCCTGCAAACTACCCTGGTTTGTATCCCCCTGTAGCACATTTTGTCCTCTCTGATAATTATGGAGGACAGGGAACTCTGTAATCCCTCCACCCTTGATGTCTCATTTCTTTATCAAATTTAGTAACTTCTTGTGGTGTTGATCTGGCAATCACCTCTTGAAAATTCTCTTTATTCTTTTTCTGCTGCTAAGTACTTGCCATGTTTTAATAGAACAGGCCCTCTGGCTGGGGAAATGTTGCCAGTTAAAACTTGTGAGACTGATCCACTGTTTTATTATTATTTCTTTCAGCAACTCTTCAGCATCTTTGATGTTACCCATGCATTTGCATTAAAAGCTGTCAGTGATTTATTTTAATAAAATCCAATTATCCTTTTCAGCTCCTTGTGAAAAATTAACGGATGTTTCCAGCTTAATTGTGAATATAAGCTCATGGAAGGAAACACACCAGTCACTAATGGAATTAATAGTGCCAGCAGCAGCAATGAGGGTTAACAAATATCTAATGTGGTGCAGACTTAACTTTGGTAACTTGTGCTCAACTATTTGGGTCCAAGGAAAAAAGCAGCTGTTTTCAAGGAACTATGCTAGGATAATGCTAAAATACTGTGTTTCTCACACAGTTCAGTATCTCCACACGGTTCTTGTGCTGTATAGACATGGGAAAAGAAATGACATTTCTAGGGTATTTTTGTTGAACCTGATCTCTTACAACTTCAGTTTTTCTCTAGTTTCACAAGGAACAAAAATAGGAACTTCAGTGTCCTGAACTGTTAAATCATCACGGTCTCAGCTGTGTATTTTTAAAGCAAGCTTCCTCTCCTCCAGCAAATCCTTGATTTCCCCACACTGTTAAAAGCAGGAGACTATGTTTCCACTACTATCAGCCTTTCTTTATCTGTGTTGTGGTTCAACGTGGCAGGCAGCCAAACACCACACAACAGCTCGCTCACTTGCCGTCCCCCTCCGGTGGAATAGGGGAGATAATCGGAAAAAAAGTAAAATTTGTGGATTGAGATAAAGACAGTTAATAGAACAGAAAAGGAAGGCAAAATAATAATAATAATAATGGTAGAATATACAAAACGAGTGATGCACAATGCAATTGCTCACCACCTACCGACCGATGCCCAGCCAGGCCCCAAGCAGCGATCGCTGCTTCCGGGACCACACCTCCTAGTTTATATACGCATGATGTCATATGGTATGGAATACCCCGTTGGCCAGTTGGGTCAGCTGTCCTGTCTATGCTCCCTCCCACCTTCTTGTGCACCTGGCAGAGCATGGGAAACTGAAAAGTCCTTGACGAGTGTAAACACTACTTAGCAACAACTAAAACATCAGTGTGTTATCAACATTATTCTCATACTAAATCCAAAGCACAGCAAAATACCCGCTACTAGGAAGAAATTTAACTCTATCCCAGCCAAAACCAGGATAATCTGAAATGTAAGATTGGTTTCTTGGTACTACTGAAATTTTCCTATTGGTGCAATCAAAGAGAAAGGAAGGGGTAATTATCTCTCTGTTGCCTTAAATTTGGGCTGGTGTGGACCTGAATAGCATTATAAAGTCATTTACACCAGCCAATTGCCTTTCCAGGTTTGTTGTGCTATCTATATATTACAGTAATCTGGTTGGCTTAATGCTGAAAAAGGCTGATTATAAGCAGCAGTGAGATGACACCAGTTTTATTTGGGACACTTTAATAACTGAGAGTTGAGAACATTCAGTGATTGTCACATGTCCCAGCTGAGACCCATTTGTGTCCCCCATTTGAACACAGCAGGGATAAGCTGAGAAGCCCATCAGCCTGAAGTACCAAATATATGTGTAATATCAATCTGTTATGTCTCAGAGGTACAGATGATCCCGCCCCTCCCTTCACACCCCTGCTGTTTTTTAGTTTTTGCAAAAAATCCTGCAGTGGATCTCAGCATTTTTTCATTAGCTTCTCTCCCCTGAAACCAACACACAACCTGATAACTAATTTGTATAAAAAGTCTCTATTCCTATTTCAAGATATCAATAAAGTTTCAAAATGGAAAAGAATACTTAATGACTATCACTCAGGAAGTACACTAATGATGGACCCAGGAATGGCCTTCAGCATGACAGGAAAAAAGAGGTGTGGGAAAAGAGACCTTAATTAAACATTTACAGGGAACCTGACCCACAAGACCTATTTTAATAATTTTAATTGACTGATCTCTGATCTGTTAAAATTATCAGTTATGAAAGAAAAAGCCCCAAATACAACACAGTAGAAAGCATTAAAGAAGAGAAAATATTGACTTTCATTTCATATCTGGTTAAGATAATACCCTCCTTCTTTATCAGATTTGTAGTGGGTTGGTCCACATTATTGTCTATCAGTCATACAATTTTATATAGAATCATAGAATCATATCATGGTTTGGGTTGGAAGGAACCTTTAAAGGTCTTCGAGTCCAACCCCCCCTGCAATGAGCAGGGACATCTTCACCGTCCAACCTGACCTTGAATATATCCTCATTTATCTTATTGCATAATTAAAAAACTGAGGGTATTGTTCAACACCTCTCCTGTATCCCTTCAGCTAAATCATCTTTTCTACCTTTCCAGTTTCTCTCTTCTTAGCCTTATTTTTGCTCCATACTGTTCAGTTGCCTTTGCATCAAAACCTCTGCAGGAATTTTTAAATGTTAATTATGGATGATGATATGCAGAATGTTATTTAGGTTTGCTCCTTTCTTCCATTCCAATAATAAGCACTTTTTACAGAGCTGACCGCAGATGGATAATGCTTAATATCAGTTTAGTGAAAAGATCCTGTTGTAAAGATTCCATAAAACTTTAAACATTTCATAAAGTCTGGTTTCCTTATTAAACAGTGTCAAGAATTTCATCAGTGATTTGACTGGTGGCACATGTCAAACCAAGCTCCTGGGAATACATACTGAATACAGAGTTCAAAAGATTCAAGACAACAAATTTAATCCATGTTTTTAAGATGTCAGGATATACATCTGCCCTTTAGCTAAAAATTAGCAACAGAAACCTTCCATTGTATTTATAGCGGTACTGTAAAAATCTTTGCTAACTAAACGATAAAGTACATACAAGTAGCTTTGTACTTGATAATCAGTAGTCGGATCCAAAGCATTTTCTCAAATAGTGGGCCTTTTTCAGGGGCAATAAGACTTCAAAATGGCATAAAATCTCAGTGAGGAAATATTCACAGAAAATGAATTTTCAAAACCCTGAATAGCTTTATTGGCCCTTTTCTTCCTCCTTAGCTAAACTTTGTTTTATAACTATTATTGCAAAATTACATCCTTGCAAATCTTGCAGCCCTGGCCTGTTAGCCACAGCACATAAAACCTGCAGAGATGCGGTAGGGGAGCAACTGAGTTTTGGGTGCTGCTGTGAGCCTTTACATTCATGCCAGAGTTCCCACAGCCCACCCAGGAATGACTGCTCTGGATCCAGGGAGATTCCTGACTTCTGCAGCCTTGCCTGACGTAGGCAAAATATATCAGTAGAGGTTTAAAAGTTACTGTTATTAGAAAATAAAAAAGTTATTTATTAGTAGGTGGGCTTAAGCAGAACTCCTCACGACACGCATCAGGTTATGATATAATTTTAAAGACTGGTTGTGGTCCAGCTTTATGTTTGTTTTAATACTTGCTCAATCTTAGGATTGCCTACTTTTTACGGTGCCAACAGACAATATTTCCTATAAGAACTTTAAATAGTCATGTGAAAATCATAAATTTGTCAAATTAATTGAATTATTTATGGCAAAGTAATTAAGGAATAAACACTTAGCATATCTTAGTGCCAGAATAAATAGATTAAAGGAGACACTGTAATTGAACAAAATAGAGGTAACTATGCATTGTGTAGTAAAAAAGATTAGATATGTCTCAGACATCAAGCACATAACAATTATTTAAGTTGTTTAGAATAGGCATTGTTAACTTTATTGCATAGATTTCTCCAAAATGTTATCCAGTCATTACAGGTAAAAGTTGTTAATGGAAAAACCCTTGCTCATTGGGTTGTTAACTTTCGATTAAATAGTTTGGTGATGTAGACATTTCACATATTTTTCAGTGATCCACATTTTCTGGGCTATAAAGGAATTGAATTTTGCCTGTATTAATGCATGTGGTGGAAGCAAAATGGAAACTGGCATTTGGCCTTCATTTGGCCTTCCTTTGTTATAAAACAACAGTTAAACTCAGTTTAACTCAGTTAACACAACCTCAAAATGAAACAGAAATCTTTCCAAATGATTTGGAAAGTAATTACTGTTTTTAAGAAGGAAAAATGGATACAAGATTAAGAAGTATCTATTTTTCCTCCACCTGAAAATGATACAAATATTCGTATTTCCTTTAATAACACAGCCAGAAAGATATAACTTTGTAATGAAACTACTGTGCAGTTTAGAGTTATGTTTTGGTCGTGCTTAAGTAGTGGTGCCAACCTCGGACTACGTATAAGATGGGAAAAAGCAATGTCCCTTCCACCTGTTCTGCAGGACAGATTGCATATTGCTATGTTTCAGGCATTCCCTCTTTTCTCCTGGTGTCATCTCTCTTTTACAACAGAAGTCTGAGCTCTCAGAAAATTATTTTGCATTGTAGGTCCTTTATGTTTAATGAAGGTGACCTATTTTTCAGCGCTTTAGACTGCATTTTCTTCTTCTTTCACTTCATTAGAAATGCTTCTTACTGTACACCAATAATGATTTAAATCCTCTGTGAGAAGTTTAAAACTTCAGACTCAGTGTTAAGTATGAGTATTTTTATTTGCCTCATCACAGTTTTTCCTCACAGAGGCAGGTGTTTCAATGCCTGAGAAGACAAGGAATCCATAAAAAGTCTCTCGTTTTCTTTCAGTGAAGTAAAAATAACATAATATAAAATGAATAACCAAAATTAGCAGGAAATAAAATAGGTGAGTCATGAAGAAAACCTGTGATTAAAAAAACCATAATCAATTAGCATTTGGAAGATTGAGATTATTAATATAAATGCTGTTTCAAATATCAAAGCCAAATAAGCACCAAGTACCTCAGTGAACTTACACACATCACCACTCTGTAGAAAATAACAAACATACACTTCAGAATTAGTAGCATAGTGAGTGTTGAAGAAAAAGCTAAAAATAACTAATGGGATTAGAATCATAGAATCATAGAATCATTAAGGTTGGAAAAGACCTCTAAGATCATCGAGTCCAACCATCAACCCAACACCACCATACCCACTAAACCATGTCCCTAAGCACCTCATCTACACGTCTTTTAAATACTTCCAGGGATGGTGACTCAACCACTTCCCTGGGCAGCCTGTTCCAAGGCCTGACCACTCTTTCACTAAAGAAATTTCTCCTAATGTCCAGCCTAAACCTCCCTTGGTGCAACTTGAGGCCATTTCCTCTCGTCCTATCGCTAGTTATTTGGCAGAAGAGATCAACACCAACCTCGCTACAACCTCCTTTCAGGTAGTTGTAGAGCGCGATGAGGTCTCCCCTCAGCCTCCTCTTCTCCAGGCTAAACAACCCCAGTTCCCTCGGCCACTCCTCATAAGACTTGTGCTCCAGGCCCTTCACCAGCTTTGTTGCCCTTCTCTGGACACACTCCAGCACCTCCATGTCCTTCTTGTAGTGAGGGGCCCAAAACTGAACACAGTATTTGAGGTGCGACCTCACTAGTGCCGAGTACAGGGGCACGATCACTTCC
Source organism: Calonectris borealis (assembly GCF_964195595.1). Classification (NCBI taxonomy): domain Eukaryota; kingdom Metazoa; phylum Chordata; class Aves; order Procellariiformes; family Procellariidae; genus Calonectris; species Calonectris borealis. The sequence goes on from NC_134313.1 coordinate 63,685,780, forward strand.
CTACTCCTGCTGGCCACACTATTTCTGATACAGGCCAGGATACCGTTGGCCTTCTTGGCCACCTGGGCACACTGCCAGCTCATGTTCAGCCGGCTGTCAACCAGCACCCCCAGGTCCTTTTCCTCCGGGCAGCTTTCCAGCCACTCTTCCCCAAGCCTGTAGCGTTGCCTGGGGTTGTTGTGGCCGAAGTGCAGGACCCGGCACTTGGCCTTGTTGAACCTCATACACTTGGCCTCAGCCCATCGATCCAGCCTGTCCAGGTCCCTCTGCAGAGCCTTCCTACCCTCCAGCAGATCAACACTCCCGCCCAACTTGGTGTCTTCTGCAAACTTACTGAGGGAGCACTCGATCCCCTCATCCAGATCATTGATAAAGATATTGAACAGGACCAGCCCCAAAACTGAGCCCTGGGGAACACTGCTCATGACCGGCCACCAACTGGATTTAACTCTGTTCACCACAACTCTCTGGGCTCGGCTGTCCAGCCAGTTTTTTATCCAGCAAAGAGTGTACCTGTCTAAGCCGTGAACCGCCAGCTTTTCTAGGAGAATGCTGTGGGAGACAGTGTCAAAGGCTTTACTGAAGTCCAGGTAGACCACATCCACAGCTTTTCCCTCATCCACTAGGCGGGTCACCTGGTCATAAAAGGAGATCCGGTTGGTCAAACAGGACCTGCCTTCCATGAACCCGTGCTGGCTGGGCCTGATCCCCTGGTTGTCCCACACATGGCTTGTGAGCACCCTCAAAACCAACCACTCCATAATGTTCCCCGGCACCGAGGTCAGGCTGACCAGCCTGTAGTTCCCTGGATCCTCCTTCCGACCCTTCTTGTAGATGGGCGTCACATTCGCAAGCCTCCAGTCATCCAGGACCTCCCCAGTTAACCAGGGCTGCTGGTATATGATGGAGAGCAGCTTGGCAAGCTCCTCTGCCAGCTCCCTCAGTACCCTCAGGCAGATCCCATCCAGCCCCATAGACCTGTGAATGTCCAGGTGGCGTAGCAGGTCATTAACTTCTTCCTCTTGGATTATGGGGGGATTATCCTGCTCGCCGTCCCTGTCTTCCAGCTCAGGGGGCTGAGTACCCTGAGGATAACTGCTCTGACTATTAAAGACTGAGGCAAAGAAGGCGCTAAGTACCTCAACCTTATCCTCGTCCTTGGTGGCAACGTTCCCCCCTCGCATCCAATAGATGTCATTAATAAACTTATAAAAGCATTTTTTGTTGTCTCTCATGACAGTGGCCAGGTTGAGTTCTAGCTGGGCTTTTGCCTTTCTAATTTCCTCTCTGCACGACCTAACGAGATCCCTGTACTCTTCTTGAGTTGCCTGCCCCTTCTTCCAAAGGTGATAAACTCTCCTTTTTTTCCTGAGTCCCAGCCAGAGCTCCCCGTTCAGCCAGGCCGGACGTCTTCCCCGCCCGTTCTTCTTACGGCACATGGGGACAGCCCGCTCCTGCGCCTTTAAGACTTCCTTCTTGAAGAACGTCCAGCCTTCCTGCACCCCTTTGCCCTTCAGGACTGTCTCCCAAGGGACCCTCTCGACCAGCGTCCTGAGCAGGCCAAAGTCCGCCCTCCGGAAGTCCATGGTAGCGGTTTTGCTGGCCCCCCTCCTTACTTCACCAAGTATCGAGAATTCTACCATTTCATGGTCGCTAAGCCCAAGCCGGCCTCCGACCACCACATCTCCCACCAGTCCTTCTCTGTTTGTGAACAGCAGGTCAAGTGAGTCACCTCCCCTAGTGGGCTCGCTTACCAGCTGCGTCAGGAAGTTATCTTCCACACACTCCAGGAATATGTTCAATGTTCAATGAACACTAAAATTTGATCCCTATGATCAGCTGGTTGAAACTGGCTCACCAGTGGTGTTGTCGTCATTGCTTTGGTTGCAGATGAAGGGCTGACATTTGGCTTTAATGGTTAAAATGCAGTCGACACAGCAGCATCATGTTCTGAAATTTCTGATGAAATGTATTATGAAAAATCCCGTTAGCTGTAGTGCTTAAAATGACTTTAAGCACCATTGCCTCTGTGCCATTATATGCTGCTACGAGTGTGACAGGCAGTGACCCACCTTTGCATGCTTCTCTGATTGATGTATTTGTAACCCTGTTCTGTACGACTGTGCTCACTTGTGATTTTCTACCTCCTGAAGGATGTTCAGATAAATGTCTGAATGTGAATGTCTGAATCAGCAGCAAATGAGATACAATTTAAATAGCAATGGTGGTATGGAACACTATGCATTGAAAGAAGTCACAGTTGTAAGCAACACTTGAGCATCACACACCTAAAATACCTAAGCAAGCTGTGAAGGAAAAAATGTGTTTTATTATTTTCTCCCCAGGTTGCTTCTGAAAATGCTGAAAGGAGCTACTTTTCTAACAGGAAGGAATAACATTTCTTTCCTGGAAAAAGAGAGTATGTAGTGAAAGCATTTAGTCACTGCATTGACTTGAAATTGATTTGGAGATAAAATGACATTTGAATGAATCAAACTATTACCTGATCCAACATCTACACCAAGATACTTCCCTCAACCGGAATGATGGAAGCATTTTTTCCCATTATCATGAGAAAAGGCTTATCAAGACTGTTGCAGAACTGAGAGATCTTTCTTCATACGAATGTGTACATGTGCTGTGATCCAGTTGGTAGAGAAGTATTCTGTGATGTGCCAAAAGTACAGGTGATTCTCTATCAGCAATAGCATTTCTGCAACTTCTGATTGACACACCTTTGAAATGTAACAACAGGTAGTCTCATAAATCTTTGCTACATAGAACTAATTTTGTGTCAAATGATCTAGTCTATTTAATTTTATATTTTCTCCCACACATTTTTAGTGATTTCTAAAAATGTAGTACAGCAACCATCTGACTCTCCTTTGTGGAAACCCACTGAACTGAATTATACTTATCAGTACCTTAGAAATCACGTTGACTTCAGAATTTGACCAATAATGTCCCAAGAAAATGTAATTTTCACAGATGAGGAAAAAAGAAGCAGAAAACAGATGGTAGTATTTGCTGTATTTCTGTTTGGAAAGTCACAGATCTCTGGGAATTTATCCAGTACATATATACTGACACCAAGTACCAACTGCAATAGACCAGAATTATAACTCTTACAGAATTAGCCTGGTCAGAATTTGTTCTATGGTAGGAAAAAGAGCCTTTTGAAAGAAAATATTCAGTTGTCTTAAGATGAGTGATTTTGAACTGACCATAATTCTTTTTCTCTCTCATGTTGTTATTCTGATTTATCTGTTGCTGTCTTTTTTTTTTCTAGCAGAAAAAAAATCCCTCTGAACAAAGCTTTCTAAAGTATCATTGTAAGTATGAAGAGATGGAGGTGAAAGCACTTGAGCCCTGGCTCAAATATGGTAATGGTTTCACCAAAATGCATGCAGCAGTGCAATCCTGCTGGGATCATCACTGGGATTCAGGTATAACTGGAACTAATGAGGCATAATCTGTCAAGCTTATTTTACATTATCAATTCTGTTTGCATAGGCTAACGATGTCTGAAGATGTTGGACCCTTGACACACCTATGGCAAAGTGATAACAGATTTGGCTTATTGATGGGAAGCAGCCCAAGCCTGAATATGTATGTATCATCTGTCCCTTCCCCTCCACACACTGTGCAGCCTCAGGTTGCACTTGTTTTGTTACTTTTAAACTCTTTTAAGTTTAGACAATCCATCATTTTGGTTAGATTTCTGTTAGCTTTGGAAACAATGAGAAAAAACAGAAGCGACAGATGACACATTTTGCTTCTGACTGCTTAGTGGCACGGTAGAGGTTTCAGTGAAAGTTTGACTGCTCAAACCATGCTCACTTTGCTCGATGTTATTATAACGATCATTCTCTCTTATTTCTAGGGTACCCTGGGCCAGTCTGTTCACACTTCTGTGTTCATTTGTTTTACTAATGATAGAAATATGTTTTTATTAATAATCTCACACAGTGTGTACAGTTGCATGCGACGAGCGAGGGAAGGCAGGCAGTCGACTCAATGTGAGTGATAAGGCCAGCTTCAACTTTATTGTAAAACCCTACACATATTTATACACTAAGTTCTACCTTATGCATACTTGTCTCACAATCATTGGCTTAGCTCTAAAAATTACATTATCATATTCCTCCTACTTTCGGTTACTGCTACGTGGTCCGGGTTCCATCCTGTTTTCCTTATACTGTACTTTCTCAAAGTTGCTTATCTGCACAGAGCAAGGTCAGCATAACTTTCTTTTCTCCCTTGTCAGCATGACTCAGAATTTTCCCACCGCGGCCTAGTCTGGCTAACTTTCTCCAACATTTCCCCCTTTTTCTTTTTGGACCACCAATACATTGTGGTTCATTTTTACTACATTATCTAAAATACAGTGATATGCTATTTTTACTATAACTATAATTGTTAATAAAATACCAAACCAGCGCTTGCGCAGTGCCTATGTTAGGCACTAGGGAAGCAAATACATTGGCTGTGGTTGACCATAATTCTATATTGTAAAAGGTGAAACAACAGTCCAACCGGTGGTATTAACAAAAGGGTTGTTATCATCAGTGCGGCTGCTTATGCCGATCAATGACTGAAAGGTCTGGGCCTGTGCGGCAAAGCGGCTAAAGCTGCCAAACACAAAACATGTCTGAGTAGTAACGTTATCAGTTGCATTTCCAATTTTTTCTGACCCCAAAAGGTCAATTTCTTGGGGGTCCCAAGGGAGAGTATGATTTAGGGTTCTTATTAGTTGTACCGAGCAATTTGCTACAGTAACATTTATACAATTAACTGTTACAGACGTCCAATTATCAAAATCTCTGGCAATAATTTCAGGAAAGCCTATCAGACATGTTTTAAAGGGCTCAGTTGCCGTAGCTGAACTCAGGCAAAAATCTGTCATCCCAGTTTTATTTGCCCACGCCACCCATAAGTTCGCACGGCTGGGCAACGGCATCGCTGGGATCAGTACAGACAGAGCTGCATTGATCATCATCAGCAACAGCAGCTTTGGTCCAGCGGCTTGGAATCCACTTCGGCCCTGTGGGAGTAAGTACACACATATAACCTCTACCCATATACTTCACTTCTGCTGGACCTTTCCACAGTCCGGTTGCTGGATCTCTATACATAACGAAAACTGGCTTGTCATCCTTATTTTCTTTAGGATAACCATGCACCCATGCTGGTGGCTCTTTCTGATCTGCAAAAATACATAAATGATTTAGCACAAAAAGAGTCTTAACAAGTCTTTCTTGTACATCTGAGATTTCCCTAAATTTTTGCAAATATTGTTTCAGCGTTTGATGCGCCCTTTCAATGATAGCTTGTCCCGTGGGTGAGTGCGGAATACCAGCAGTATGTCGCACTCCCCATGTTTGGAAAAAACGTTTCACTTTGGCGCTTATGTATGCAGGGCCATTGTCAGTTTTTATCGTTTGTGGCACTCCCATAACTGCAAAACAACTAGTCAAATGTCGCATTACGTGGAGTGCTCGTTCTCCTGTTTGTGCCGTGGCCCATATAAATTTGCTATAGGTGTCAATCGTAACATGTATATATCTCAGTCTGCCAAAGTCAGCAACGTGAGTCACATCCACTTGCCACAATTCTCTGGCCTCGAGTCCCCTGGGATTCACGCCGATTCCGAGACCAGGCCCATGGTGGCTACACGTAGGACAGGCCCGCACAATCCCTTGTAAAATGTCCATAAAATATCCATAAATGTACACAAAATGTCCACTGCGTTCATTTAGTCCATGACTTTGGGCTCCATCTGTTATGGTGGTCACTCAGGTCAGCAGAGGTGGTGCGTTGCGTGGAGTTACTGGGCACCAAAGTTGGCTCAGGTCGGGTCACTGCTGCACTTGCGCTGCTTCTTGTAAAGTTTGTCCTCCGTTGGTTCAGGTGGTTCCTGCTGCTTGGGCATGGGCTTATCCACAGTCACAGACGCCTCGGGGCGTCCTGTCCCGCATGGACTCAGCCACAGGTCACAGTCCCTTCGATTCGAGTTCACGCTGCAGTTCCAGCCTGTCCAGCACAGCAGCACAGAAGCAGCAGCGATGCCCTGGCCATCTGCCGGCCCAGGCGCATCCCCATTGCTGTTATCAGAATGTTCCCAGGCACAGCACAGTAAGACGATCAGCAGTGCAGCAGTACAGCAAGCAGCGAGAGCAAAAAAGCAGCCACTAATGAGCACAAGACTCTAATACACATTAAGGCAAGCAAGCCCCATGGCAAGCACAAGAGCCTGTGAATTAATAGCTAAACAGCAGTAACAGCTATAAATTCAATCTAGCACATTCCAATCAAAGGTGTCGTTATCTTGAATTGTAGTCTTTGGTTGCATTCCGGTAAATATCCATTCTAATACTCTCACAGTCTCCCCCTTTTTCTTTTTGCACTGCGTGAGTGCACCAATAAAATGTGTGGGGCCGTGCAAAACGGTTAAGTCCACAGGTAAGTCAGGGTCAATACGATCCACTGCTCGGTCAACGATGTGGATACTGAGTTTTTGAATCACAATCGATAAGTCCTCGTAATATAAAAAGTCCTTGGAGACCACTGGATGATCGCCCCAACAACAACGCTCCATGAGATTGTCCATTGATAACTATGGGCCCTTTAATTCCTGTAGCAATTTTTTCGCGGCCGGTCGTCAATTAGCGTGACATCTACTGCTGTTGCCAGATCCAGTCCGAGGCTCCCCCTGGTTGCTGGTCGAAGTTGGGTAATGGCGTCTGGTATCTCTGCACTGTCATTTGGTTGGGGGCTGCCGTTGGCCTGAAGGTGACCGGAGCCGCGATTGGTGTCGGCGCGCTGCGGCTCTTGGCGCTCGGTTTCCCGTTTCCCGAATGCCGGCAGACCGTAGTATTATGATTATTCATTTGACAGTTCTGGCAGCTCCCGACATTGTCGACGCAGATGTCCTGGGTAGCCACATCGGAAGCACTTATACTCTCGTCAGCCAGTCGTCTTACTTTGGTGGGCATCCGGAGGCTTCAGTGGGGCAAGAGCTGCAAACGCCTGTCCCTGCGCCTTGAGTAATTTTTCCCCTAGTTCTCTGGTTGTTTCAACTAACATGGCTTGAGCTCCTACAGGAACTCTACTCATTCGCTCTAACATGACTTCTATGGTGGCGTCTAAGGGTAAGGTGACAAGGATGCCCTTCGTATAAGTATTACAATTCTCTAATACACACTGTCTCAGCAAAGGTCCTTTCATAAAATCTGCCATATCTGCGTGGTCAATAGCGTCTGTGACTCTTTCTACAAAAGATGCAAAAGGCTCCTCTCTTCCTTGTTTAATTGACATATATGAGGGAGGAGCTGGTGTAGTTTTAACTTTCTGCAAGGCTTCTCGTGCTAATTTCATAGATTCTAACAACACGTCTGGGCCAGTTTGCATCTGCATTTCTACAGAGGCAAAAGGACCTATACCCATTAGTTGTTCTACAGTTACTCCAGCTAAACGATCATTTGGGGCTCGGGGCGAGTGCGCAGATATTTCACAAAGTCTTTGCCAGTGAGCTTGCCAAAGTAATTGTTGTGATTGCTTCAAAATAAGCCTCATTATGTTCTTAGTATCTTCTGGACATAGCATTCCGCTACCCCAGATATAGTTTAGCATTTGCCTTGCACATTAACTGTGTTTCGCAATTGATTTAATATTTTCCAATCTAGGGCCTGATGCACCCCAGTCATAGCCCCCGCGTTATCTACCTGGTAGATTACCGGGAAGGCTTGAGGGCTAATTTGATCTAATTAAATCAAAATCTTTTTGCTCAACAGCTTCTCGTGCTATTTTGTCCCAACCAACCCGCACTAAACGCGGCTGTTGATAAGCTTGGGACGGGGAGGGGGGTGGGGGGGGGTGGGGGGGGTGGGGGGCGGTGGGGGTGGGACCTTTAGAAGACTTTCAGCTTGAGCAGTCTCCTGTCCGCTACCGTCTACCCTCTCATTTTCACTTGGACCCTCCCCCTCCCTTTCCCCCGGCGGTGCGGAGGGACAAGCCCTTTCTGTCGGCGGATCAGGAGGGGGACGAGAGGGTCGGCGACCAACGGGAACAGGAATTCCCAAAGGCGGAGGTGAAAAATAGTCACCCCCTGCTGTGAGACGTCCAGCGGCAGGATCGGACTGCTCAAGCCGATCTGAGGCGGCTGTAGCTATTCGCCTTTCAGTTTTATATCTTTTTATACAATTAATAACTTCTCTCCAAGATTTCATTAATTTTCTTGCTGATTTATCATCATCAATTACTAGATCCCACAAACAATCTCCATAAGAACGCCACTCGTCTACTTCAAACATACTTTCAGGGTTTTTAAAAAACCCTTTCGTTTTCCCTAACGCAATTAAACCAGCCAGGTCTTTTAATTGGCTTACTCCCCGCTCTTCTAAAAAGCGTTTTAAAATATCGAAGGCTACCTCTACTTCCATTGCGCGCTTCTCCTGACCCTCTTAATTATCCGGTCGTTTGCAGCCTTTTCCCACGGGTAGCCTTCTATCGGACGGCGAACCCCTTCTTTATTATCCTGGGTTCAAGCACGGATCAGGCACGCCGCGACAGCGTCTACTGATCTTCTGCTCCCTGGTCGCTGCTACCAGTGCTTCTCCGATCTCACTGTCCGGTGGAAAACAGGGATGGGGGGTCCCTGTTCGGGCGCCACTTGCGACGAGCGAGGGAAGGCAGGCAGTCGACTCAATGTGAGTGATAAGGCCAGCTTCAACTTTATTGTAAAACCCTACACATATTTATACACTAAGTTCTACCTTATGCATACTTGTCTCACAATCATTGGCTTAGCTCTAAAAATTACATTATCATATTCCTCCTACTTTCGGTTACTGCTACGTGGTCCGGGTTCCATCCTGTTTTCCTTATACTGTACTTTCTCAAAGTTGCTTATCTGCACAGAGCAAGGTCAGCATAACTTTCTTTTCTCCCTTGTCAGCATGACTCAGAATTTTCCCACCGCGGCCTAGTCTGGCTAACTTTCTCCAACAGTTGCATACTTCAGCATAGAGAAATGACAATCACATTAAATAACATATTTCTTCTGTACAGTCTTGTAACACACAGATGTGAAAAAAAATTCTCTATCCATTTTTATGTAACAACTCTTTTCTGTGGTGGGTGAAATACAAAATAGTGCCATTTGGTCTATCTCCTAGGAAAGGTCAATACTTAGAACAGGGTCAGGATCCTACCTCATGCACTGGACCTCTGGAATCCACTGTATGCCTGTGCAACTGCACTGATACAGAAAATAACCAGATCTGATTTGGAATTTTTGATAATATTTCTCTTCAAATATGCTGATTTTTTGGAATTTTTTTTTCCTTGTAATATTGCCAGATTATTAAACATTTCTTCCAGAAGATTTTTCAGATCTGAGAATGAATATCTGTTCAGACATTAGAGGTAGCCACTGCAAAGTAGCCAGTAATGCAGTATGGGAATAAATAATGCTTTAGTGAGAGCAAGATTTTGAATCACATGTTATATTGCAAATTAATGTCCTTACAGATGTATAACGAACCATAACACATTCCTGGTTTTTGTTTATTTTTTTCCCCTAAAAATAATTGCTTGTCAGATTTTGAACTCATTTGACATCGGATTGAAAAAAAATTTCAAAATGTTCACTCTTTTTTGCTGTAACATAAAGCAGAAATAAACAAAAATCATCACCTTATCATTGGGATAAGTTTAAACACAAATTGGGCATTGCCAGAGCATGCAAGAACTCACTTGCTTCAGCTGACTCCGCAGCACAGGATGTGAGTTTTCATGGGGGAAGAGTGGCAAGAAGCAGGGACTGCAACTGCATAAATTGTCTTATCAAGAATCTTTTGAGATCTTCCACACAGTCTCGGAGCTCAGTCACTTACATATGTTTTCAGTGCAAAAGTTGCAATTAATATAAGCATGTCCTTTTCTGGCAGTTCATTGACTAACAAAAAGAAGCAGACAGTTTTTGTCAGGAAATATCACCAGGTGTCTAATCTTCTTCAGACAGAAGTTATCTATAAGACCCATGCTTGATCATCTTCCTTAGCAGGACCCATTGGGAGTGAAGAAATTCCTTTTACAGCGGTCTCCTTTCTTCCCTAGATCATGTATCACTGGGGTGAATACCAGTTTTGAAAAGGTCAATGAAACAGAATGTGTTTCTTTACATTCATTGTGAACATATGTGTAAAATACAGATTGCACAGACAACATTTCTGGTGGTTAGGGGAATATGGAGATGCCTTTGATAGTTTTTCCCACTTTCAACCAGCTTCTTGTTACCTACGGGTTTTGCATCTGATCTCTTGGTGACTGCCTGCGTTGCTGTCAATCTCTTTTTGAAAACGCTCAGTTCTTAAGCAAACCAACATACATAGTTAGCAAATCTGCGTAGCTGATGAAATCCATCTCAGAAGACAACGAGTGTTTACTATTACATCTGACATTTTCAAGGCTTTAGAAGGGAAGGGGACATCCATACCTCATTAACAGTTGTGGCAATCAACACTGGCACTTACAAACTAAAGCTTTATAGTTTTATTTATAAGCTAAATAGTCTTTTAAGAGTTTAGTATCTTTATCATTGTATTACTTTTTTTGGTCATTTGGTGAATAAATTCACCATACTCAGCTGCAGAAGTCTCCAGAGGAAACTGCAAGAGGAACTGCCTCTTTAAGCATCTTCCTAGAGAAAGCAGTAGTATAAGAGAAAATCACACAACAAGGATTACAAATAGTTACTCATAATAAATGTAACATGACTCGACTTGTATTTACACTCAGCTTAATTACGAAAATTTTAAGATGGCTGGAAAAGATGCATGGATGAGCAAGAATGGTGCAATGTGTACCAAAATTATGAGTCATATTTGAAGAGCTAAACTTCTAATCTTTAAATTTAAATAAACCTAAAAATATGTTCTAGAAAGCAAAGTATATAGAGTGACTTCAAGATGCTTCTTCAGTTTTGGGAATTATGATATACTGGACTTCACAAGTTTGTTTATTTCATTTCATGTATTACTTTTATATTTAAAAATATGTGTCATACTAAAGAAAAATGTTATAAAATATTTGTAGAATCTGGTATGTATATTTTAAAAGGATAAACATATTATCCAGATGGATTGCTTGGATGCATTTTCTATTACAGTTAAGCAATCATAACTGTGACATTTCCTCTTTGTCCTGTAACAGCAGTGTAAATACTAAGTTTCATAAACTTGTCCTTATTATAAGTCTTCATATATACTCTTACTCTAAATTATTCAATGGTTGTTACGACATGACACTCTGTAGAATTTGTGTTTTTTGAGGATATTGCACTGGTTTATATGTGTAATAAATGTGACAACAAAGCGAGGAATGATGGAGAAATTTACTTTTTCAAACAGGCATTTTATCTGTTCTATAAAACTTTAGTATTGAAAACAATTATGAATTGTGTCTGATTTTGGTGCTACTGGTATTTCACTCCACACAGCCTCTAGGAAGATTGTGGCTAGCCTGCCTTATACTGTGCATGAAGCAGCAGTCTTCAGATCAATGCAATTTGAGAAGTGCTGGTGACCTCTGTGGGTGTAGCAATGGGCAAAACTCGTGGGTTTCTCCTCACTTACGTATCAAAACTGCTTGTCTTAGTGGAGACGAGCAGGTGCCTGAATTCTGCTAGCACTAGTGGATCTCACCATTGCACCAGGATGACAAGTGCTGCCTGTGGTAACGGACAACAGGGCTTTTCAAAAGAGGCCATGCATAGCTCTGGGATGTCCTATATAACTCTATTTCCTTTCTCTCTCCTAAAATGAGTGCCTAATTTACATTTCTGTACTGATTTGCACTAGTAATTAAGGGCAAAGTGTGTGTAGTAGAAGCAGCAAAAGCAGGGAAAACAGACAGTGTGGACCAGCAAAACATGCAGAAAAGGGTTTGTTGTTTTTTTTTTTTTTTAATTCTGTGCACCCAGTGAAAGATGAACTAGTTTTTTTTTTTCTTTTTCTTTTTTTTTTCTTCATGTGGCAGAGAGATCCGACCCACTTTCAAACCTGAGTATATTTTCCATTTGTTTGCTGTTTTGCTCACGTCAGCATCAAGGCAGACACACAGTGTGGCTATTGGAGCTGAATCCGTTCAGAGTTCATCACTGATGTCACCGAACAAAGTAGATCTAAAAACAGCTGGATCAGAAATAAGCTCCTCTCACCAGAGTAAAAGGAAGAGCACGGTTAGTGTGAGATTCTTGAAAAATGGAGTGGTCTTGTCTTTTTTGCTTGATCTTGTTTAAAGAAGTTCCTAATGGCGACTGATTTCAAGAGGTCCTTCCACAGCTGAGGATGTGATGTGTCCTGAGTACACCCTCTCCTTCCCAGTCAGGGAGTCTGCAACTGCCCTGTAAGTAGAGTCCTACCAGGATTTGATTTAAATCGATATATTAGTTTGAAATAAATGGCCCTTTTGTGTATTTATGCATTTTTAAGTTGTGGGGCTGTCTCATTAATTCGAGTAATGATCCAGAGCTGTGACTGAATCTGTTTTCTCTGTTGCACAACAAAGTAAGGCCAAAGAGGAGCTTGTGAGGAACCACAAAACCCAAGCAATGCCCTGACCAGCTCCCTGGCTGCGGCCACCAGGCACTTTGCCCTTGCCTCTGCTATCCCTCCCTGAAAGTAACATTGCCCTGCTGATTCAGATCAGTGCATGAAGCTTTTTCCTGCTAACTTTCCTCTATAATAACATGTCCCATGTATTATTTCTCAGTAAAAATCCTTTTCTTGTTACAATAAACATGAGAATTGAGAATGTTTCCATTATCTATTGTGGCTGTTAATCAGATTTATCAAGAAGAATGATTATTAGAACATAACAAAGCAATATTTTGGCAGGTTTTGGATAACTATGAACAATGTGTATTTTGTACTAATATATAGTTAAATAACTATACAAACCTGGTACTAATAAGCATTAGATTTCATGTTTTCAGTGCTTCCTTCTTGTATTAATGCTTCTTTAAGGATGGGAAAAACAGAGATTTGACATTATAGGCTAGTGGCTGATGTTACCAGAAGTGTTTTGCCATTACTATTTTCTGGGACACAGTCTGAGCTCTCTAATTTCTCTGTGTTTATCTGCTGTTTTTTGCACATGTTTCGGAATGGAATGATGTGGTGTATAAAAGTAGAATTGCCGACTCTTGTAAATCATCATTGCCACCATCATTTTTTCTTCTCTCTCTCTCTCTTTTGCTAAATATCAAGAAACGTGGAGTATGAAAAAGCAGTGTACTATTTCTACCATTTCACTCAGCTGATCACTAGAGGGCACTGCATACTGACAGTAACTCTTCGCTTTCCAATTTCCAGAGCTACATGAGCATTCAGCTCAGTCGAAAATCTCCTCTGATTTCAGAGACTGGAGACTATTAGCTCTATTTACCCTATCTATAGCAAGAATTGGAATAGAATAGGAGAAAGAGCAAAAAAAGACAACCACGGAATAATACGAAAACCATACTCCTTTAAGGTAGTGTCTACAGATATTAACAAAACTAAAAATGATCTAGTAGAATGCTCTATTGGAAATATATCTTTAAGGCATATAATTTTTATTCATAGATAGCCTAATACACACCACAGCCTTGCAGCCGTTTACTTCTATAATGCTGATACACATCTAAAAGCTATTATTTGCTGCTTGTTTTTTCCACTGCTTTCCCCACCCACCTCAAATCCAAACCTCCTAATTGGCTTTAAAAATGAAATCTCTTGGAAATTTCTGTGGACCTGCTAAAGTGTTTTGTAGTCTTACCTGACAGAGGTGGGAATATGTGCTTTTACTCACACAGATTTGCTTGCCTTTTGTCAAGAAAAATGTGAGTTCAGAGGGCTTAGCAGCAGACAGATTGCCCAGGGAGTGTAAAAGCTCCACATTTGCCAGGAGAGGATTACAGACAGTACAGATCAGGGATGAAATATTACCAGGTAAAGTAATTCACTGTTTATCAACTTTGGCCCATGGGACACCCCCTGAAACCATCCTTACATGCTTAGTTTGCCCTAACCTGTAGAATAAGTTCTCCAAACGTGTACTAAGGAGGAAGAAATGCTGTTCAATGTAACTGGATGGTGTGCCCAGTGTCATCCTGCAGCTACAAGCTTTCAGTTAGACAGGGTTGCCTTTCTGGGGACTTACATAGCTTCGATTTAAGTAAATTAAATAATTTTAAAGTAGTATTTTGTTTCTCTGGTTATTAGAATTCTTGAAATGTAACACTTCATAGGAATTGTTAACAAAAGGATACGGATAAATGGAGGACATATCCTCCACCACTAGTAAGATGCTATAATAATGAATTAGCATTCTGGTAAGTAAAAAAAAAGAAAAAAGTCTTTCAGATGTGTGAACTTTTAAATGCAGTTTCAATGAAGGTGTCTAGAACATTTCTATAGTTTGAATCACTGAACAGTAGGGAATCTTAGTGCTTGCACTTTTTTCTATTGCTATTCATTCTTCTGTAAGTGCAACTTTATTTTGTCCTTGAAAGTCAGAAAATGTCATTCCTAGTATCAGCTGATGTCTGTTTATAACTAACAGCCAATAAAAAAAAGCTGGAAAATATTTTTATAATATTTATAAAAATATTATATTACTCTAATTACTAGAGTTACTGATTGTCTTATTACGGTATTTTTCCACTGTGACTTAAAAACCAGTGAGTTTATTTTTTTCCTCTTCTTTTGTTTTTCTTCTCTTCTTTCTGCTCACACGCACAAATGAGAATATTTAAGTCTATAGGTGAAGGTTCTATAAAACACCTCAGGTTTGTTGTGTTGGTTTGGATGTCTTATGAAAAACAGCCCATCTTGACAGATCTCACAGAATCACAGAATCATAGAAGTGGTTGAGGTGGGAAGGGGCCTTCGGGTCCAATCCCTCTGCTCAAGCAGGGTAACCTAGAGCTGGTTGCCCAAGACCATGTCCAGGTGGCTTTTGAATATCTCCAAGGTGGGAGACTCTGCAACCTCCCTGGGCAACCTGTGCCAGTGCTCGGTCACTCTCAGAGTGAAAAAGAGTTTTCTGATGTTCAGAGGGAACCTCCCGTGTTTCAGTCCTGTCACTGGGCACCACTGAGAAAAGCCTGGCTCCGTCCTCTTTGCACCCTCCTTCAGGTATTTGTGCACATTGATCCGATTCCCCTGAGCTTTCTCTTCTTCGGGCTGAACAGTCCCAGTTCTCTCAGCCTTTCCTCACAGGAGAGATGATTTGGTACAGATGCTTCCAGAAATACTGCAACACCAAGGTCTCTGCAGCTACTGCTTCTTGATCCAGGGGATTGTCGCAAAAACTAGAAAGAGCACTTGCAAACAATAAGTAAAAGCTGAATTCTGAATTTTTCTAAAATTTCTTCACCAAAAAAAAAAAAGCTTTGTTGAGTAGAGTCTGGCTGAACTGGGAGAAAATCCATTTATTATTTTATTCTTGATCCCCTGTTACATCAAGATAAATGTCATACGAGGTATTGACATTTCAATTTATATTAGACTATGAACTAGTTCAGAGAAAAAGTAGAAGAAAACACACTGAACTGTGTCAGAATGCAGTCTCCAATCAACTCCTTTGTGTACGTATTTTGAAAATGCCTGCCACCCCATGCATTTTTAGTATACAGTGAGTAAAGTATAAAGAACAGCTTACGTGCAACAACAAACTAAAAATTGCGACTGACTGCTTTCCAGATTTGAGATGCAAAGCTGGCATGAAGATGATGGAAGCTGTATCTGCCAGCACATTAAATCTGTCACAGATAAATCAGCAAATAGTATCACATGAGTATTAAAGGTTGCCCCTTATTGTCAGTAAAATTGTAATTACAATTGTAATTGTAATTGCACAGCAGGTTTTTGAGACCTACTGTGTATCCAGATGTGTTTTAAAGGTAATGCACTACTGTTCTGAGCATCATTGTTATATTGTTGGTATTGTGTTATCTGGACACACTTTTCTGCAAGACATAAAACCAAGACTGGGAGGACTGTACAAAAATATACAATTTTCCCAAACTGAATTGCTTTTTAGGACTATCATTGATACTAAATGTCATATTGCTTCTAATAATTTTTTTGCCAGACAAGAGTATATATACATGTATATATACTCTAGACTATACATTCTGCACCCTATTTTTGAGAAGCAAGCACGTAATTATTATTATTACACATTACTCTGCTTTATTGAATTATATCAAGGATGAGGTTAATGAACGATACTAACAATTAGAAAAATAAAGTTCTTTTGTAATTAAAACCTTAAAAAATTGTCTGGTTAGATGATAGATAGGCCCACATTTCATAGGTTATTGAAGTGTGGGTCCATTATTGCTACTGATCTTGGTGTACTTATACAGCTTTAAGTGAATAGGCATAGACTTAACGAAACACATTAATAAGCCAGGACCTTTGTGAATAAACATTTTTTCCCTCAGTAGGCAGGGACAATTTTTTGACAATATATGAGTGCAGGTGCAGTCCACATCAACACACTCAGCTTATTTGAGCTGAGCAGTTGGCTGGTAGAGTTGTTCCCCTCTCCTTGGGGATATATAACTATAAAACACAATGTCAGCTTTTGTTTTAAACAAGAAGCTCTAATCCTTCTCTTTGTGAAAAATAATCTAACCAGTAAAATGTTGTAAGCCCAGTTACTAGAATTGAGCTTCTTGCTCTGATGTGCCATTCTCTGAAGCTCAAGGCTTAGTCATGCTCTCTGAGACTCTTCAGAGCTCTTTTTGGGACACTGTCAAACTTTCACAGCATCTATTGATGTCGGAAAGGAGCATCAATTAACGTCACAGTTACAGGAAGTTTACAGTATCTGGTAATAAGCCCACAAAAGTCTTTTTGTTTGCTAGCAGACTAATTTTTGATTGATTTTAAGCTTTACTGCAATCTATTGATGACTTGATATTGTCTCTATATGTTATATTAGTAATTTTATTCTCTTTATTTCTCTGACTGTAAAGTGAGTGTAATTGTCTTATGTCCTGGACAGGATACCGAACAATCACTGTCACAGTAAGGTCATTTTACTTTGTAGTTGGGACAGGCTAAGAAATCACAAGCCATACCTTTGGCTTTGATCTCATATCCTTCAAAATACATCAGAATTTATTTCCAGTTCTATGGACAACACAGATACAACTATCTGAGATCCATTGCAGGAAATTAAGCATTACAGTTGCATAGATCAAAGAAAATTCCTGACTTGATCAGATTCCTGTGTGTAATGAAGGACGGGTGGGATATCTTAAAAAAATCATACTGACACTCATTCGAGAAGGGGAAGGCAGCCCTTTGAATAGCCTTGAACAATTGTATTAGCAAAGATGGTGGAAGTGAAAAATGTTCACTGAGGTCAGACTGCATGTGACAAATGTGATCTGTTTGTTACGAAACAGGAAAGGTAGATTAACATAGACGTTGAGAGCTTTACCTCCAGCTCCTTACTTAAAAAGGCGTAATATTTAATGTAATATAACAGATTTTTTAAAAAGTATTTTGGAACAAAATTTTGCTGTGCTGTTATTGCTATGCGCACCTTCAAAATTTGTGTCTGTGTTTCCACACACATCCAAAATTCAATGCAATTAATATAATAGACATATCAATCACATTGTTAGTTTGTGAGTCATCGTATTCACACTTGTATTGAGTATTTTCTTTTACATAGCTATTTTTGAGTTTTTCTATCTATCTCCTTTTTCCCTTTCTGTCCTTCCTATATCACTGTCTGTTTTAATGTTTTATTGTTTTCACTGGCCCTCTTGTCTCCTTTTCTATTTTTGGTGTAGCATTTCGGCCCTTCTAATGTTTTCTTTTCAAAATATATCACACAGAGCTTTTCATTTAGTACAGGGAGCTACTCAGAAACCTGATGAAATGCTTGCTAATGCTTAGGATATGTCACACAAACACTACCAAAGCCCATTTAGTTCTGCAAGGCTGTACTTAACAAATTCCCTTTTGTGGATTCTTTTTGAGACATTAAATGTGTGAAGGTATAGTGGTCATTAGGGACAAGGGCCAGGCCAAGGTAGCACAGAATAACACTCTTCATATTTTTTGACAAATCAAACAGGCATTGAATAGCTCTAACTGTCCTTCATTCTCTTCTGTTTCTCTCCTTCAAGAGTCAAACTGAAATTTGAAGCTGGGAAATGGCATCTGATATTTGGTTAATCGTATAGTATTACCAGAGAGTCGTCCTTCCTTAAAGTGAGTAAAGCTAAGTTGCAGAAACCAGTTCTGTAATGAATAAATGGCAAACATAAAAAGGCGTTGCAGATAATGTGGATCTTGAAGAGTGTTTATCCTTACTGGTTGATCTTGCAAATATGTAGCAATGCTAAGCTGGTTTTAATGACATCTAAATTGCCATGCAATTTCTGAAGTACAGAAATTAAGGTGATATCAACAAAGCCCCTATGTGCATTACATATAGATAATTCAGGTGTGATAAACAAGAAAACATTAGCAAGACAACACTTCTGATGGCAGAAGATGGATGATGATATTGGCAGCCATTTAAATAGTTGTAAAATGTGCCTATCAAACAGAATTGTTCCAGCCCTGGGACCATTTTACCTGCAAAAGTGGGCAAGTAAATCACATGAGACAGATTCCATTGACTTTGCAGGAAAAGGAAAGACAAGCCTTTTTTATTGCTATTGATGTTTGCTCTTATTGACTAAGTGTTTGCCACAGACTCAAGTACCACTAGACACATAAATACAAGGAGAACCTTGTGTGTGTCCTTTATCTGACTGGGGGAAACAATTTGCAATTTACATCCAAGGGATCTGCAGTGTTCCTCCAACACGCAGAACAGTTTGAGAAGTGTGCGCTGAAAATTGGTTCAAATAATCCTCCTGTCCTACAAAGTCCTTGCTGAGTTCAAAGAGAATGTTTTCCTTTATAGTGCAGAAGAAAACATTTGACACTCTATCACTGTGATTTCACTGCTTGAATTATCTCTGAACTTTGCTAAGTCACAGCCTGGCTTAGTTTGCTAATGTTGTATTTTGTGAAGACACTAGGGCATGGGGTCACCTTAAAAAAGACTGATGCAGGAATTCCCTTCCTCATATCTTTTTGTGGGAGAAACAGCCCTAATAAAAATTGTGCAATGGGAAAAGAAAATGAAAAAAAGGTAACAGCCTGGGAGATTAAGAGGAGGAATCTTTCTGTGTGATCAAGATACAAGTCAAAATCCATTAAAGTAATATAACTCTCAGCTGTCACATCCCTCTCTAGAAACCACAGAGGAACTCACAGTTCCAGAAGGGCTAACAGACTTCAGCTGTTACATCTAACCAAGTTACTAATTTAGTTCTGGAGGTAGAAATCTGTAATTTGTTACCAGTGGTTACCTGTCCAGACCTCTCAGGAGGGTCATTATAGTGAGACCAATTGGGGATTGACTAATAGCAAAGAGAGAATACAGGCTTTCGGGCAGGACCACAGTTGAAGTTCTGGGAATAGAAAGTGTGTTCTTGAAATTAATAACCAACTTAATTAATCATTATTTTACATAGGCCTCAGCTTATTTCAAAATAGCTTTACAAGTATAAACCTTTCCTGTGCTACCCGTAGCAAAGCAGTTATCATATATCGCATGCTATACAGATATAATATGGGAACTCACATATAATTTATAAAAAGCTAAATTTTGGACTTTTTTGTGATTTATTCATTGTCAAAGCTTAAGCACTTGAAAGAAATTAAAACTGAAAAGAGATTCTAAATCTACTTCCATCTGTTGATGAAAGTATGCTTTATGATGGAATACAGTAAATTGTTACAAAGCATAATGTAAATCAAGATTTGTTAGCACTGTCAGGCAGCCAATACATGTCTTTTGGGTAACTAAAAATAAGTATACACAACCTCAGCTACAATAGTGCAATAAATGTGAGTAGATGACTTCCCTTACTTCCCTTTTTTTTTTTTTTTTTTTTTTTTAATTTGCGCTGTTGGTGTAATAGGGGTAATACTATAGCAAGAATAACTAGTCCAGTCAGGTACAATTTTGTTAGGATCAGTAAAAACCATGGGTTACTGTGAGGAAAAGAACATGCAGGTTTAGAGCTAGGTGAGTTATCTGGGCTAAAGTGGTCTTCTCTTCTGCAGGGACACTTGGCAAGCATGCTTTTGCGCTTAAAAAGAGAATGGATAAATTTCAGAGGGAAAGTGATTTTGTTGCTGCAAGAATTACAAAGACAAGCC
The DNA here is from genome assembly GCF_964195595.1 of Calonectris borealis. Classification (NCBI taxonomy): domain Eukaryota; kingdom Metazoa; phylum Chordata; class Aves; order Procellariiformes; family Procellariidae; genus Calonectris; species Calonectris borealis. The sequence goes on from NC_134313.1 coordinate 63,706,074, forward strand.
TGGAAATATGGATCTGTATCTACTCCTGCAAAGTGACACTCCATTGACTTCACTTGATACTTGCTTTAGTGGGAGTTGGTCCAATAGATTTTAATGCAGACTATGTAACACGGAAAAAATTGCTTTCTGCAAAGCTAACGATATAATGTTGCTGTTTTAAACAGATAGAATGAATTGAAACATTTTCTCTCTCCCTCTCTCTCTCTCTTTCTCTTTCCCTGCAAATGTTTAAATGACACTGGTCTTTGCAGTATTTGACCCGCTCATGGTTGCAAGTTAAGTGGCTATTCTTAAGTAGCTTTTATTTTTGTCAACCTCTTTGCTTGCCTATTACTGGTAGGAGAGATTTCTAATGCCATTCCAATCTGAAGAAAATCTATAAGAGGCATAAATAAGAGATGGCTCAAATAATCTTGTAGGTAGTGTTTGTCGCAAATAGAACAGTCTCTGAGGCATTTGTCATTATGGCTAGAAAAGGTTTATGGCCCAAAGAGCAAAGGTCAGAGCCGATATATACTTATGCATTGCATATAACCACCATTTACAATCACACTGGAGTGTGAAACGGTAGTCAGATTTTGTTGGTTTCATTTTACTTGGCCTCTTCTCATTTAATAAAGTTTAGGTACCAATACAAAGACTGCAATGAAACTTTCAGATTTCTCTTTTAAGTGATGGGTCATGATGCTGTTCTGCAAAGGTGGAATGTTCAATGATTTGCACTGTTCTGCCTTGGGGGCCGGGGGGGGAAGTGAAATAATAAAAATCCCAGGTTGTTAGACTGAGTTTTTGTGAGCTTCCAGGTATGTCAATGTTTCACATTTAGCACACAGTTCCCAAAGAAATATCTGTTAAATGTTCACCTGATAAAGTCAAAGAGGAGTAGATACTGATTGAGCAAATGAGTTAGAGCAGCCTAGGGCTTGGGATTTCAGTACTGCCATTCTGTGAGCTGTTTAAGCTAATAATGTTTGTGCAGGTAATTCTGGGCTTGACTCAGTATTCACTGAAGACAGTCGGAGCTCTTCTGTCAACTTTAGTGGCATTTCAAATAGGCTCATAACTGAGACAGGGGAAAAAGCCAATTGGGGAGAAATAGTCTCCCCAGATGTCTTCATTGCTTACATATGTGTGTGTGTTTATGTATGTAGAAATATGAAAAAAAAATCTGTCTGTATTGCTTGTATTGAATCAGTTGCTTGATGCCCAAAAGAATATACATTATTCTTTCTTACCCCTCCTTGTTTTTTTTGGTGTGTAGGATTTTCAGTAATCACAGCAACAGCAAGTCTTAACACACTGAAACCAAATACATCCATGATTTTATTGGAATGTTTTCAGCATCATAGCAATGAGGATTTGTCGCTCTTTATGTGCATACATACTTGAGAAATCATAAAGGGGTTGCTCGGACCACTCCATTCTCACATAGGTTAATTAGGAGTCTGAATATATATGTACAGATGATACTTCCTGAAAGTTATTTTACCAATCACATAACTACCTTTAGAAGACTTGTAACTGTAAAGTACCTATTGCTTGGCAACTGAAAAACTTGACATAAATATTTGCATTTTAGACCTTAGCCAATATTTAAATTTTACAGCCTGGCTTGTGACACCAGCAGAGCCATGGACTGAAATTAGCATAACCTTGAATGCTCCATCTGGGCTTGTAACAGAGATTTACAAATACCATTTCAGCAAGCAGTGGCTAGAATCCCACCAAAGTTTTTCTAAAAAAACAAAGAGCTTAATTCAACCCTCTTCCCCCAGTAACTCAGAAGATACATAGTGAGATGACTTAGCAACTCCCTTGAGAAGTGTGTTGAAAGGGAAAATTTTGTATTCTGATCAGGGTGGATACAGCCCAAACAAATATTCTATGGGAGAAAACAAATTAATTAGGAATTTTGCAGCAGAAGAACTACAGTACCTGGCAGATCCCTGCTATTGAACTGCATGGTGCTTTGCCACATAGATTTTCTCCCTCATTGTGAGGATTTATTTTTATTCAAGAGCAGTTAAATCTCATTGTTATCCTGCCTGCTCAGCACTGGCCTTGCCTGGAGACTGCTATGGCTTAAACCTCAAATATGTTAAACAAGAAATTGTAAACAGTGGGATGGAATCTTGGAAGAACTAATGGGAATGTGAAAGAAGCATTACAGTTTAAAAGTGGAAACTGTAAACATGAGCACAGGTAACATCTGGAACAGAAAACTGTGTGGGAGAATGGAATCTGTGGGGTCAATTTGTTACCCCCTAATAATATAACAATGAAACCCAGAAAATCACATCCATTTTAAAATATTTGGAAAGTTCTTTGTTCCCTGAATACCTCATTCTCCCTTTGGTGATAGAAGATAATTTTTCCTGTGAGGCAAAAGAGCCCTCCTCCCCACTCTCCCCAAAGCCACCTCAGGGAATAAATATAGCAAAACCTTCTGATAAGTCCTACAAAGCCCTCACAAGCTTTGCCTTGACTTTGCAAAGGGGTCAGCTAGTTATGCCTTCCATGGATTACAGCTCAATTAGTGCATGCAGATTTGTCGATGGTCTATCAAATTTCTCGTCACTCCAACGGCTTCACAATCAAAAAGATTACACATAGGACATCTTATAAAATGTTGTTATAATCTAACCTGGAATTTCAACTCATCTGGAGTGAGAAGGGATAACTAAATGTTTATTCATGAGGGATGGTGTCAATGCAGGTTGTGCAAAATTACAGAGCTTCTTTTGGGTGTTGCGGGTAGCCGTTATGTGCAAGGTACTTTACGACTAATCAGACTGTACTTTGTATGTCAGAGCTGTCTCAAGCTTTCTCAGGACTAGCTAATGGAACTGGGGAGTAATGCTGTGGCATCCTGTGAAAGCCGTACTGCACCCAAAAGAGAAGGGTCTTCCAGGTGGGCAGGCTCCCGCTCTGGTTGTTACTTTAGCCTCAGTGTGTGACACAGTGCAGCTGAAGAAAGCAGGCTGATCCTTGACACTGTCCTCACTCTTTAGGTGGCTGTGGAAAAGACCATCATTGCTTCTCCCCTCTCCTGCCTTATTAGTTTGTAGCTTGGATTTGAGGAAGGATGAGTTCGTGCCACATGGGGAAAAATTAACCTGAGATTGTGATGCCATAAAATTGCCTGCAAGGCTATAGCTTTCTATTGTAGCAAGATTGTTGTAATGAGATAAAACTGTTAGGCATAAACTGTGATCTCTTACGTGTAAAGACTGAGTCAAAATTATCCTGTGAATGTAATGAATATAATAAAATACAAATCTATTTTACCAGAAATATTGCAAACTACAGAAATGAGCAGTTCTTCATTTAATATTAACACAAAAATCAACCTTAGTAATGCTGAAACAGGAGATAATCATTTGACGTAGGTATGGGAGACCCTAATCTGCTTAAATATGACATTAAATTTGGGGATAGTCACACAGAAGGGAAAAGAAAGACAGTAAATATCAAAAGAAGAACTGTTAACCTACACAAGAAGAGTTGGAGGCAGTGGTAAGGGGGAAAACAGCACACACAAAAAAGCAAGCAGCCACAATGCTAAGTAAGCACGTGCTTGAGAGATTGAAAATAGTACTCAAAATAAATAGAGAAGAATTAAAAAGACCAATATTAATATTGGGAAAAACATAAATAATCTGTGGTCAAAATGAAGCTTAGAAAAATTTTAAACATCAGATGAGAAGAGGACTGTTGAAACTAGGCAATGGAACAGAGAAGCGAAGATGAAGACTGATGCTAAGATTTCACATGAGATTAGTACTACGGTTAGACATTTTTTAATTATGCGAGGTACAAAAAACCATGAGACAACAAATATTTAATAAATGGCCAGCATTATTTATTCATAGAGGACAGAGCCAATGGAAAGGGAGAAAATATTACTTAATTTTTCACTTCAGGATTCCCAGTAAAGTATGTAGAACAAATGCTAAAGGCAAACAAATCTCTTGCATTGCAACTGGACTTTACCATAGACAATTATAGTCATAGAAGAGGAGTAATACAAAAACCTGGGTAGTAGTCATACAAACTCATGCTCCACGCCATAAAGCAATCTGTAATTCTAATTTTTCCTGCAAAGTAGGGATTATTTTAACATTTTTTATTTTGTAATAGTCCCATGTACAAACTTCTGAACAGACATTTGAGGTCTTTGTCCAAATACCTTATTATAGAATCATAGAATCATAGAATAGTTTGGATTGGAAGAGACCTAGGTCATCTAGTCCAACCGCCCTGCTGTGGGCAGGGACATCTTCAACTAGATCAGATTGCTCAGAGCCCCGTCCAACCTGACCTTGAATGTTTCCAGGGATGGGGCATCTACCACCTCTCTGGGAAACCTGTGCCAGTCTTTCACCACCCTCATAGTAAAAAAATTATTCCTTATGTGTAGTTTAAATCTACCCTCTTTAAGTTTGAAACCATTTCCCCTTGTCCTGTCGCAACAGGGCCTGCTAAAAAGTCTGTCCCCATCTTTCTTATAAGCCCCCTTTAAGTACTGAAAGGCTGCAGTAAGGTCTCCCCAAAGCCTTCTCTTCTCCAGGCTGAATAACCCCAACTCTCTCAGCCTTTCTTCATAGGAGAGGCATTCCATCCCCCTGATCAGTTTTGTGGCCCTCCTCTGGACCCGCTCCAACAGGTCCATGTCTTTCTTGTGCTGAGGGTGCCAGAGCTGGACACAGTACTCCAGATGGGGTCTCACCAGAGCAGAGTAGAGGGGCAGAATCACCTCCCTCGACCTGCTGGCCACCCTTCTTTTGATGCAGCCCAGGATACGGTTGACCTTCTGGGCTGCAAGTGCACATTGCGGTCTCATGTCCAGCTTTTCATCCACCAGTACCCCCAAGTCTTTCTCCACAGAGCTGCTCTCAATCCTGTATTGATACTGGGGGCTGCCCCGACCTAGGTGCAGGACCTTGCACTTGGCCTTGTTGAACCTCATGAAGTTCACACGGGCCCACTTCTCAAGCTTGTCCAGGTCCCTCTGGACGGCATCCCATCCCTCAGGCGTGTCAACTGCACCGCTCAGCTTGGTGTCATCTGCAAACTTGCTGAGGGTGCACTCGATTCCACTATGTCATTGATGATGATATTAAGCAGTACTGGTCCCAATATGGACCCCTGAGGGACACCATTTGTCACCAATCTCCATCTGGACATTGAGCCGTTGACCTCTACCGTCTGGATGCGTCCATCCAACCAATTCCTCACCTACCCGACAGTCTACCCATCAAATCCATACCTCTCCAGTTTAAAGAGAAGGATGTTGTGGGGGACCATGTCAAAGGCCTTACAGAGGTCCAGATAGAGGACATTGGTAGCCCTTCCCATGTCCACTAATGTAGTCACTCCATCATAGAAGGCCACTAGGTTGGTCAGGCAGGACTTGCCCTTGGTGAAGCCATGCTGGCTGTCTCCAGTCACGTCCCTGTCCTCCATGTGCCTTAGCATAGCTTCCAGAAGGATCTGTTCCATGACCTTTCCAGGCAGAGAAGTGAAACTGACCGGCCTGTAGTTCTTCGGGTCTTCTTTTTTTCCCTTTTTAAAAATGGGGGTTATGTTTCCCCTTTTCCAGTCAGCGGGAACTTCACTGAACTGCCACAACTTCTCAAATATGATGGATAGTGGCTTAGCAACTTCATCTGTGAGTTCCCTCAGGACCTGTGGATGGATCTCATCAGGTCCCATGAACTTGTGCACCTTCAGGTTCCTTAGATGGTCTTGAACCCGATCTTCTCCTACAGTGGGCGGCTCTTCATTCTCCTAGTCCCTGACTTTGCCTTCTGTGGCTTGGGCGGTGAGACTTGAGCACTTGCCGGTGAAGACTGAGGCAAAAAAGTCATTGAGTACCTCAGCCTTCTCCGTATCCTGGGTAATCAGGTCTCCCGTTTCGTTCCACATTTTCCCTAGTCTTCCTTTTATCCCCAATGTACCTATAGAAGCTTTTCTTGTTGCCCTTGATGTCCCTGGCCAGATTTAATTCTTTCAGGGCTTTAGCTTTCCTAACCTGATCCCTGGCTGCTCAGACAATTTCTCTGTATTCCTCCCAGGTTACCTGTCCTTGCTTCCACCCTCAGGATTTGTGATGTACCTCTGAGCCAGTGTTTCTGAAATTTTTGGAATGAAGCTTGATTCTGCCATATCTTCTCCCCACCTCCTCCCACTGGATGCTGTTCCCTGATCTCTTCTCCAATCTCAACTTTTATCCCTCCCGCCCTCCTGGGGTTCTGCTGCTTCCTTCTTGCTTACCTTCATCCAGAAGCAAAAGCACCAAGAGGTTAAGTAAAACCCACAAGCAATTTGCACCAGGCATTGTTATACATCGCGCCTCACCTGTAATCTACTCCAGAGCATCCTTTACCAACCTGTGTAGTGACATTGGCCAGAAGCTTTATTCACTAGGACAATATCATTGACTGATTTAAACTGGAAGCTGAATGAAATTGTGAGAAACAAAGTTCTAGGCCTGTATATTTATCACCATCTTGTCCAGAATTGAATGTGAGAAAAAAATTGGAAAAATATTTTAGATGTTTTTTAGAAGTTTTTCAGAAGTTTTAGAAGCTTCTGAAAATTAAAAAGGAAAATCTCATTATTTAAATAGATACCCATCTGAAAATAACAGTAGCTGGTGGAGTTGTTGGAAGCTTAGGATCAAGTCCCAAGTATCATATGTCAAATATAGCATAGGTTTCCTCTCCAGGAATCGACTTTTCAGAACATAGGAATTCCTCAATATTCAAGTCTTTTGGATCCTGCCGCAGAGGATACAGACAACAAAGAAGTTAGACTTTTCACTTGCAGACTTCTTCCTGATGAATAGGAAGCACTTACATATGAACCACTGCTGAAATGTGTTTTGGAAATGATTCCCTCGATAGCAACAATTTGAGAGCTGGTGAAAATTATGAGATCATAATAAGTCAAAATAACTTCTGCTACACAGAAAGTCAGAGAATCAGCTGAAGCTCAGACAAACAGACATCAGTCACATTTCCAGAGTAGTAGATCCCACCTATTTCAAAATTGTATCTTCTCCTCTTTGTTTGGGTTCATTGCACTTGGTGGCATTCCACAAATGTCAGTTATGGCTAAAAATAGAGAGTTTGTGATGTTCATGGAGTCATTAATTGTGTAGACATCATCAGATGAAGAATTTCTTCACTGGAGAAGTTAGATGTTCCACAAATTCTGATTTCAAATGACCAAAGAATCTTTTGTGCTGTTCTTAACAAAATAGTATCAATTTTATCTGGAACAATAAATGAAGCATTCACAATAATTCATTCATTATCAAAAGCATCAAAGCATTCTAGTATTTGGAGATTTTTCTGGAATAATGTGTATGAAAAAAGTGGTTTAACCCTAGTCAGCAACTAAGCACCACACAGCTGCTTGCTCACCCTCCCCACCCTGGTGGAATGGCAGAGAGAACTGGAAGAGCAAAAGTAAGAAAATTCACGGGTTGAGATAAGAACAATTTAATACTTGAAATAAAATACAGTAACAACAACAACAACAACAACAATTTTTAATGAAAAATAAAACAACGAGAGAGAGAGAGAGAATGAAACCCAGGGGAAAAAAACAAGTCATGCAACCACTCACCACCCACTGATCAATGCCCAGACAGTCCCCAAGCAGCAATCGCTGCTCCCCGGCTAACTTCCCCCAGTTTATATACTGAGCATGATGTCATATGGTATGGAATATCCCTTTGGACATTTTGGATCAGCTGTCTTGGCTGTGCCCCCTCCCAGCTTCTTGTGCACCTGGCAGAGCATGGGAAGCTGAAAAGTCCTTGACTATATAAGCACTACTTAGCAACAACTAAAACATCAGTGTGTTATCAACATTCTTCTCATACTAAATCCAAAACACGGCACTATACCAGCTACTCGAAAGAAAAATAACTCTATCCCAGCTGAAACCAGGACACATAGTTATGTGTCCTGAACATGAGCCGGCAGTGTGCCCAGGTGGCCAAGAAGACCAATGGCATCCTGGCCTGTATCAGAAATAGTGTGGCCAGCAGGAGTAGGGAAGTGATTGTGCCCCTGTACTTGGCACTGGTGAGGCTGCACCTCGAATATCTTGTTCAGTTTTGGGCGCCTCACTACAAGAAAGACATGGAGGTGTTGGAGCATGTCCAAAGAAGGGCAACGAAACTGGTGAAGGGCCTGGAGCACAAGCCTTATGAGGAGTGGCTGAGGGAACTGGGGTTGTTTAGTCTGGAGAAGAGGAGGCTGAGGGGAGACCTCATCGCGCTCTACAACTACCTGAAAGGAGGTTGTAGCGAGGTGGGTGTTGGTCTCTTCTGCCAAGTAACTAGCGATAGGACAAGAGGAAATGGCCTCAAGTTGCACCAAGGGAGGTTTAGATTGGATATTAGGAAAAATTTCTTTACTGAAAAGTGTTCAAGCATTGGAACAGGCTGCCCAGGGAAGTGGTGGAGTCACCATCCCTGGAAGTATTTAACAGACGTGTAGATGAGGCGCTTAAGGACATGGTGTAGTGGGTATGGTGGTGTTGGGTTGATGGTTGGACTGGATGATCTTAGAGGTCTTTTCCAACTTTAATGATTCTATGATTCTATGATTCTATGATTCTATATTGCTCCATAACAAACTTCGCAAGAGAAAGGAAGAATAGCTTTAAATAGTACATGCTATTACATTTGAAAACTTCACAGAAAAAGAAGTCCGTAGGACGGGGTTTTATATAAGTTTTAGAAACTTGTTGAAGTTCCTAATTTAACTGTAGCCTTTCTTCAGCAGTGAAATCAAGTTCAAAGAGGACCTTAGAAACCCAGCTCGATTTTTTTCTCAGCAAAACCTGGAAGAGGTCGACGAAATATTTCGCTTTAGTCAGATCTTTAAGAACAAATCACAGTGTAATGTAAAGATGTTAAACAGGCAAGGGAATTCACTAAAACTTTACACACACCTTAAATATAATAAAAAGAATAACATTTTAAAAGGAACTTGTCATATTTTGCACCTCTGAGGGGACAATGACAGCAGACCAATTTTGAAGTTACCATAAAACAAAGATTTTCAAAGTGATCTAGGTATTTTAGACTCAGTTCTGCCAGAGGGTCCATCCAGCTAGCTTCATGCCTCTTTTTACAGATCTGTGAGTCCTAGAAGTTGATCAAATTGCTAAGAAGAAAAAAAAAAAAGTAGGCTGCTCATTATCTTTTTCTCCATTATTACATTGTATTTTGGTTTTGGTTATCTTTCTCCTTTCCCTCAGAGTACCTTCTCCTCATTAGTTACAAGATATAATGTGAGCAAGTAGATCTAGCAAGCATAAATATATTCTAAAATTGTCAAACAGCCTCCTTTTTACCTTTTAGTTTACTCTTCAGCACCACCTTTTTGATAATTACTTATTACTAAACTATTGACTTAACTGTCTAAACTGAATTTGTTGGTAAGATACTATTTAGTTTATATGTAAAGTATGCTTACTTCTTAATGGTTCCCTTATTTCTCTTCCAATTTTCAGTTGCTCAATGAAATAGTGTTTTGGCTGTTTGTTCTTCAAATTTCCTTTCAGCCTCTGTAATTGCTCTATTACTTATCACACAATATAGTGTTTCTACTGTCTTCGCTTTTGGTAGGATATCTGAACATGTATTTCTTTCAAGAAAATTAGGAGGGCTGTTGTGTTTTGAATGTATGAATGTTTTTACTCTTTTGAAAGAAAAAAAGGGGATGCCTTTTTTTTTTTTCTCTCATAACTTCTGTTACTATCAGTGAGGTTTAAAGAAGTAAATTTATACTGTGGAAAATAGCAGCTTTTACTTGTTGTGTGGGCATACTTGTTTGAATGAATTCCTACATAGTTCTCATCAGGAATGGTCAGACCTGAGTGGCACTATCAGAATGATAGTGGCAGAGGCAGTTGACTATCAATGACGAGACATCAACTTTTTCCAGTTGACAGTTGAAAGAACTACCAAGTAGAAAGACATGTACAACTAATTTGAAATAGAGGTCTAATGGGCCAGACAAGATTTTGAAAACTGGCCACTGAATGGAGATGAAAAATCTGGAATATAGAGAAACAAATAATGCTGCTAACATACAAGGTTTGTTCTCTATGGTAAATTATAGCTCTTAAAAGTTTCTAACTGAGTAACAGTTGCTGACGAGTTCTGAAAAGATGTCCAGTAATACTGCAAACACCATTCATTGGTTACTTGCCTGGAAGGCACATCTGTTTTTAGTTCTACTCAATGATAGCTTACTTGCTGGGATGGATCTGTTTTTGACTTTTTTAGCCAATTTTTTATACAGCTTTCACCATATACAGTAGCATTGCAACCATACTCTCTGTCTCAGAGAAATGGGGTTGAAGATAGGAGTGGTACCCTAGAGGTAAGACAGCCAGCCCTCTCAGAAAGATTGTATCAAATATTAGTTTCTTGAGTACTGGAGGTCTGCAAAGGATATCAGCTCTCTAGAAAGGGAAGATTCTTAGACATTTATACAGAATATCAGCCAAATATTTGGTTTATGCACAGAAAACTGCTAAATTATTTTAGCAAATGGAATTTGATGCGACTTTGGGATTCATCACATCAGACCACAGAGACACTTTCATATAAGAGAGAGGCTGCAGGAACTGCCTTGTATCGATTCAGGGACACCAGCTGTGCCCTACATGGACAGAACTCATGTCACCAGGCTACTCAGGGGCCCTGTAACGTGCTCACAAATGGCTGTATCGGTGGGGCTAGTGAAAATCTTTTACAGACTGATTCACTGCTGAAGTTGACCAGAATTTATTCAGTATCACAGAAGCCCAGGATTTCCCTTGTCAGCTGACACAGTACCTTTCAGAGCCCAGGTCAGCACAGTTTGAGTGAAGCCTCGGCATGTCCGAACCCTGTTCGCTATTGACTAAGCAACGGAGCAGGCATATGCCCTCCGTCAGCTGCTCCTGAGACACGCTGAAGAATGCGAATGTCACCTCTGAGGGTGCAGGCACTTCATAAGGCCCTTTCTCATCGACAGCGTGGAGATATGGCTGCTGTGTATGACAGCATGTCAGGGCTCTTCTGGTCTAAACAGGCATGAGTCTTGCCACCTGACCAGACAACAACCTATCTGTTGTTCAAGCAAGCAGAAGGTGCTCAGTGTTTAGCAATGAAAAGACAGCAGAAATCCCTACACAAACAGTGTACTTTATACCTTTGTGAGCCTTCCGTAAGGTCTGATGCAGCTAAAAGGTCACCCCCCCGCTTCCGATGAGAGCTTTTGCTTGTGATATTCTGTAGACTGCCCGTTATCCAGGTTTGGCTCCACCTAATTTTTAAACCCTTTCTAGCGGTATACCCGTCATCAGCGTCGTACGTGTGCAGCTGAGGGGAGGGGGCAGAGGAAGAGGGAAAGTGCCCAAGCAGAAGTCTAATATCATCAGGACAATCTCTCGGGGATCTGGATAATTTAAAAACATTTCCCGGCCAGCATTGACCTGAGGGGCTGTCCAAGCCTGCCCCGCTCCCACTGCTCATCACACTCTACATTTGCAAGCAACGTGCAGCCACGAGACACATTTCTCCGTGGAGGTCTTTGAAAGGACTCATCCTTTCCAGTGCGGCAGCGTGTTGTTTATTTATGGTGCTGCTGCTGCAGCAGGCGTGGGGCCTCTGCAAAAGCACGCACAGCTCTGTTAGATAATAAAACAGCCTGAAGGCTTTCTGCGTGTTCATGTCACAAAAGGCTCTTTGGAGAGAAACAGTTTTAGTGTCTGAAGAATGAAGTACTATTTCAGAATTTGGAGGCTGCAGGTTTTTTTAACTCTACAATTGAGTGATTTGTCCATATTTTTTCTTTAATAAAAAAAGCAGCACAATATGCCTCCTTGATTACTTAGAGACCATTTGAAATTTTTAATACTTAAAACAGAAAGATTGCATGGAACTCATTGCCACACTGACATGAACACTGAAATATTTTTTTCACTTAGCTGGGGACTGAAAGGGATGATGGAAAAAACTTTCAAAAGGAGTGAGAGAAGGAGGATGAACCGGGGGGGTTGATAGTCACTATCTAACTTAAGGGTGGGCTGCAGTTTCTGCAGACACCAGATTACCATGGCATGGTTTTGCCTCCTACTTAACTACTTCAAGGTCTTCATGATTTTATTCCTAAATCTGAGAAACTAATTTTAAATACTGCTTTTTTTTTTAAAAAAAAGCTTTTTTCCAAACCTCATTAGACTTTCTTTTGTAGCAGCCAGCTAAGATTCCTAATTTTAAAGAAAAAGAGATGGGAATATTTGTATTGCAGTATTGCAAAATCTTTTTATTAAGATATTTTGGAGTGACTGTGGAGCAACTGATGTAATGAAGTCAGTTTGAACATAGGGTTTACCCCCCAAAAATCATAGAGCAAGCAAGCCAAGCATTGAACGAACAGTAGAGAATTTCCCACAGAACAGCTGTATTTAGAAACATTGAATCTTTGCTGAAATATAATACAAAAGTTGAAACAATACTCAGTTTCAATCAAGACATTGCAAATCACTTGTAGGCAAAGTTGTGTTTATTGTGACAGATCCTTATAAAAGACCATGATATAAGGAGACATTATTTTTCAACATTAAACTGTTCTATTAATTTTAAAGTTAATATTAATAATTGTTAATTATTGATATTTACTAATGCCAGTAAACTAATTTCCAGGTTGAATGCTCATCCCACTATTTACTGAATGTTGGACAGTTTTCTGTGTAAATGCTGGCCACTGGAGCTCACCCATTCTGCACAGACTCTCACATTTCCAGTTTCTAAATCAATTCACATGGCACGTCAGAGAGGCTCTGATACATTTTGGTAAATAGGGTGATCAGTGCTGTTTATCAATGTCGTGGTTTTAAGGCTTGTTGTACGTTATGAACAAAATACTTTTGTTTCCATTTACAGAGGGTTAATTCTACCACTAGTGCTAAAAAATAAGTTCACATCAAAGCATATGTTTTGCAATAATGGAACAAAGGCACAAAAATAGATTAAAAAGCCAGTATAAGTCATTACAGTTATACTCAAGTATGAGGATCTTCCTTGCCTACACTAACTTCTTAGCTTATTAAGGTACAGTATCGAGACTCCACACCCTGCATCATTGGTAGCAAACCTTAGAGAAGAGTACATCTTTTCACCTCCAGCTGTCCAGAGCCGCACAGTGCAGGTGCCTAGAGGACTTCTATCCTTTCAAGATGGATTAACCTCTTCTTGCTGTTCTCTTTCTGTTTATAGGACCCAAATTTTTTGATTTGATGCTAGGGCATCACATGGTTTGGTGAGGTATTATATTACTTCTCTCTCCTCTTCTTTGAATATTAACATTGCTATTTGATACCTCAGTGAGTTAATTGATGGCTGCAGACTGCTTTCTATTGATTACTGCCTCTGCCTAAAGTGCATAACTTCATGAACTGTATGTGAGGAACAATATTCATGTACTACCTCATTATAAAATGTGTGCTTTTTCTCTTCATACATACTTTTCTAGATTATTTGTATCTCTTTGTCATTACATATCTGAGACATTTTTGTTTCAATTATTTTCAAAAGGATTTTTTTCTAGAGATTTATCCATTTATTCCATTTATGACTATGATTTCAAAGAGGAAGTGCTCTTTATGAAGTCAATGGCCATGTGTTTGATCAGTCTCTTTATTTTATGTATAAAATTGGGGACTCAATTTGGAATAAGCTTCCCAGTGAAACTATCACAATAGCTAGAAAGGCATAAGTCACTTTTATTTTTCCAGAATAAGCTATTATTTTTAATAAACCTCCGTATTATAAAAACATCAAGTAATGTGGAATAAGAAAAGACTAAGAGAAAAATGATATTTCTATGTTAAAAACATTATTATTACTATTCCAAATCATGGACTGGAGGGAGAAAGGCAGTTCTTTTTGAATGTAGTGCTAAGGAAGAGATACTATATTGATAATGTAGGTGAATGGAGTCCAGTGCTATATGGGTAATGGTTGTCCAAGTCTCTGCAGCTTCCTTTCAACTGTATTTATGTCACCTCAGGCTGTGAAGTTTTAGCTTTGAATTGTTTATTCACTTCGACACCTATTCAGCTTATGCAGTACCTGGGGCAACCATAAGGTCAAATTATTTTCAGTGAGTAATACTGGATATGAATTTTCTCTGCTTTCTGAATCAGTGCTGCTTTCCTTTATGGAAAAGGTCTTTAAATGGTAACACAATGTGCATTTAAGGCACCCTGTTTCTCTTCTGTTTCTGTTATATAGCATATAGACTTCATACATAAACAATGCAAAAGGTTATTATATTCTCTTATATTCTACAAAATCCTGTTTTATTTAATCACCAACATATCTGCTTCATCACTTCCATTATACAAAAATTTTCTACAGGGCAGTGTTATACCCTACTGGTATGCATTCACAAAAACATGGAAAAATGATTTCCCAAACAAGCTTTTTACTGTATGGTTGGTCACCTAAGGCATATGAAAACGTTTTTGTTCCCTGAAGTGAATCATTAAAAAGTTTAATGAAGAGAAGTATGAACTACTGTTAGAAAGATAATGATTAATATATAATCAAGAGAAATAGCATCATGTAAAAGAAATATTTTTGAACAGAGATTTCAGGTCTAAAAGTTTCCAGCTACGTAAGTATTTAGAAGTTTTAGAATATTTGAGGTGGACAGAATTGCTGTTTTTTGAATCTCAGTGAACTGAGTTTACGTCTTATCAAAGTGTTTCTATGTGTCATATTTTTTAGATTGTTTGTTCAGCTCTGTCAACAACATTAACCAATTTGGTAGTCTCCTTTATCTGGGAAATGGAGCAGTGACTCATTTTACTGAAAGCATAAAAGCATAGGAGAGGCACCAGATAAAACCTACGCAAGGACAAGGAGAAAGTCATCATCCATGTCACAGGTCTAATGGAGAGGCATGCTCCTCCCTATCCATTTACATAATTGAAATATTTTCTCCAAAAATTTAACATTTTTACTCAAACCACTGGTAGCTGAACTATTGCAAAAATACCTGAAATAACCCAAGATGCAATCCCTGTGGTTTGGCTGTGAGTGCCTAACGGACTGCCTGGCAATTGCAAAGGCAGGCTTGAAAGGACATTGCAGTCTTAAGACATTGCAGTCTTAAGGTGATGCAGAATGGTTTTTTAATATTGATTTAGAAGATATGTTGAGCATGATAAATTGTATCCCATTCCCTTCACCTCTCAGAAACATTATGAAATCCTGGTCATTTTATTTACTAATTGTTGTATTTGCAGTCTTTGAGACCAGTTCCCAGAGAGGAGGAGCCGGTCATCTCGCTGCAAGGCAAAGAGAGTTTAAGGAGACAACTGCAAAATTGTGCATATAGGAAAATTTTAGGGAAAGTTGTCTGGATTTTAGGGCAATCTGTGACACTATAAGATATTTTCCACTGTCCCGGTTTCGGCTGGGATAGGGTTAAATTTCTTCCTAGTGCTGTGTTTTGGATTTAGTATGAGAAGAATGTTGATAACACACTGATGTTTTCAGTTGTTGCTAAGTGCCCTCCTAGTCCAAGGACAGCTCCTGTGCCTACTGACTGAGCTAGGTACACAAGGTGGGAGGGAACATAATCAGGACAGCCAGCCCAGCTGGCTAATGGGGTATTCCATACCATGTGACGTCATGCTCAGTCTATGAAGGGTAGGTGTGATCCAGGAAGTACTGATCGCTACTTGGTTATCAGTCAGCGCTGGTGATGAGCAATTGCGTTGTGCATCACTCATTTTGTATATTCTATCATTATTTATTATCATTATTTTCCCTTTTTTTCTGTTCTATTAAACTGTCTTTATCTCAACCCACGAGTTTTTCTCACTCTTACCCTTCTGATTCTCTCCCCGTCCCACTGGGGGGGCGGGGGGAGTGAGTGAGCGGCTGCGTGGTATTTGGCTGCCTGCCAGGTTAAACCACGACATCCACATAAGCGTTACCAAAACTATAGAAATATATAGAAACCCCAGTTTCTCTGAGTAACAAAACTCTTTACCAACTCTCTGAATAAAGAAACTCTTTACCAATGTTTGACTCGTGCTCTGAGATACTAAAAACTAGGCTTTTAAAGTTAAGTTTAAAGAATTCCTAGAAGTGACTTATATTTTATTTTTTTTAAAGCTATGCAAAATTCTCTGATAATTTCCATCTCTGATATATTGCAATGAGATATAAAGCAAAGAAAATATAGGAATAGGGGGTTTATACAGAATTTACATCCTTCATTTGTAAAACTGACACCAATTGAACAAAATTTAATCCAGCAAACCAAATCTGTTTATATTACAGACTCACTTCTCCATATATTTCACTGCTGCAGAAATCAATAGTCCATGGCTGTGAAAGCAAAAGAGAAGCTCTGTTAATTCATTAGCAGTTCCAGGTAACATGCTTATAATGTGGCCAGTCTACATTAATACTCCCTGGCTGATGAATCAGAAAGAGTATTCTCTGTAGTACACCAGATCGTAGTTGGCAGAGAAATAGATGTTTTGGTTTTGGGATAAACGTCTTAATTGCATCTCTAACTGAGTCTGTGTCTGAAAGAAGTAAGAGCTGAAGAAGTTGAAAAGAATGCTTCTCCACTTTAAAACTCATCTTACCAGGTGCAGCTTTTCTTCTTGATAGAGCAGTAAGAACATTGCCTCCTGCTTCAACGTACTTTAACATGCGTCGAAGCCTAGGGGAGCTCCTTCATAGTTCTCCTCTCTCCTTGCACCTTTCCCAAATCTGCAAGTGAAAATTGTGTATGCAATATATTCATTTCCTGCTGTTTGTTATCGGCATTTTTTCTATAGTAAGTAACTATACTGAAGCGTGGCTTTTTCCTGAAGTGCCAGCTCTGGGAAATTATACATTATGATTCAGCTGATAATTCCCAGGGTGGCAGTCAGCACGGAAAGTAATGCATCCTCAGTATAATGATAGTTGGTCTATTTTTCAGTTAGCAGATGTAATTTATCTTGCTAAAAATCTATGACCAGGCAATGGGATTCCTTATTTTCAGTTTCTTTTTATGTTTCAAAGACTCAAAGCTAAAAAAAAATTCTTAAAATCAGTTATTATTTTTAAATAGGAATGTCATCCAAATAAGTTGTGAGGAAATTATGTAATTCACATGTGAATATATAATTCAGTATGGACCTTGATTTTAAGTAGCTGTAAGTGGTACTTCTTAGAGGACTTCAGGGATATGCATATTCTGATGCAAAAGTCAAATCCCTGGTCAAAAAACTCTCTGGCCAGAAATTTTATTTCTTTTCAGTATGCTATCATCACAATCTCACTCATTTTCTAAATAGCATTGTAGTGAAAGTTTGGCTTCTTAAATCCTCCTAAGGGGCATATCAACCTGGCTGCTGTGATGGGTATGACTATGACAGCGTGTAGCCATGTCCAGGCACATCTCTCTCAAGCATTGTTTTGACACTGCTACTTAGTCTGCTTTGCATTCATGTAAAACTCATCAGTATATGGCCTACTGATTCTAGCCCAGTACGGTGGAAAAATTACATAGGCTCACCTAACTGACTACAGCAATATTGTCTGCTTTCTAAAACATAGATCTGCATTTCTTTTAGATGTGAACAGGTCCAGACATAAAAATTTCTTAGATACTGCATATGTAAGTACAAAATCAGAAGTCTGTGGGATTTTTTTCATCTTTAAATAAAGCCATGAAATGTTGTTAAGTCTATTAACATTTGTTTGATTATCTACATTATGAGTACTTTGTAGATTTTGCTCTTTTGATGACAAAATACCTAGCACCGCTTGCTGACTATCTCTGTACAGGCATGTACGGCTCTATCACATACCGTTACTCCTAAATTATGAAAATTCTGATATAGAAAAAGGGAAGCTCCCTTACTTGTGTAAGATGTAATTAGATCTACCAGCTGCTGTCTTTAGACCTATTGCTTTGTCATGGATTT
Source organism: Calonectris borealis (assembly GCF_964195595.1). Taxonomy (NCBI): domain Eukaryota; kingdom Metazoa; phylum Chordata; class Aves; order Procellariiformes; family Procellariidae; genus Calonectris; species Calonectris borealis. The sequence goes on from NC_134313.1 coordinate 63,724,098, forward strand.
GCATTGCTCTTCTGTTGGAAAGTACTACTGCCTTCTCATTTTATGTTGAGTTATATTTTTCCCCATTCACTTCATGACTAGTTGCACAACAATTGTTTTGCGTATAAAGTGGTGCAGAAATGGAAATAAATTATGTGGCAACGGAACTTCTCAAACTGGCGCATGATTACAACAAAAATAAATATTAAACAAGAATATATCAGATCCCAGACTACCTCATCCATCTTTAATGGTGTAGTGCACTGTTTTTTGGAGAATTTATCACCCTTAGCTGGACTACCTACAGGTCTTTCTGTTTTTGTTGTATTTCAGCCCAATCTTTGTATTGGAATAACAATGTCATTGGAATAATTGCGTCATTATCAGTTCTGATGGTACAGTACTCTAATGCTTTAAATTCTATTTCTATGCAACTGACTTTGGTATCTTATACTGAGTGAATCAATACTATTTTCAATATTAACAGAACATTAAAAACATGGAAAAAGGACGAAACAACATAGTACTATTTTTTTTTTAATAAGGGAATTTCTCTGGTTACTCAGAGCAAGCTATTTGTAAAGACACAGTTTTGTACTTGCTCGTCTAATTTTACTTGTTATTCTGAAGATGAAAATTTGATCAAAAGTAGTTTAGAATAATAAGGTTTATTTTTATTAAGATCATATTTAACTCTAAGCATAGTGATAGCTGTGCCTGGTTTATCATTAAACAAATGCCATTTATTCTGTGGCAATCCAAGAATGACTATCAGAACAGTTCAATATTCAAGTGCTTTTTGTTAGCGAGAAGAAATAAATGCATATGGGTCTATAGCAGTAGGTATAAAACTTGAGGACAGAGAGAAACAGTATAAACAGCAGCTCTAGAGCAATTTAAGAGTTTGTGAAGATGCATAAGTTCACAGTCTTGAGCAGTATTTTAGCAGTCAAAATCCAGTTCTTCAACAATTAAAATATTACTTGGCAGATAATTTCACAAAATAGTTGTTGCAAACTAAGACCTCAGTAATTTTGTTCATATTTTGGTTGTCAGACTTACAGAAAAGAATGTTTAAACGTACTTAGCCTGAAAATAAAATGGCCTAGCAATGAGGAAGCAGCCTCAGCCTCAGAGCAATGTGCATGTCTGTTTGCATATATTTAATTCCTCACAGTTATGTATCATTCACAAAAGAAAATATCTAGAATGACAGATTTGGTATGCAAAAGCTTTCAAATGGATTGGTCTGCAAAAGTTTTCAAAAAGCCTGTATTATGCCTTCATTTTAAATTAGTTGTTCTACAAGCCCTCTCCTCAAGCGCGATCCTTTGAATTTCTCAGTAAACAAGGATGCACCTGACAAAAGGACGTGGCTAGAGGTGTATCTTCCCAAAGCCCCTGCTGGCATTTCCCTGACATGTGATGTCCCAGTTTTATAAATTAGAAATTTTTCAGATCAGTCTCTAAGCAATGCCAGCTGTCTCCCTTTCTAACACTACCAAGATGTTTTGAAGCTTTTTCTGAATTGATTTGGTAACATTACTGCAGAAAGATATGAAGCATATAATAGCTGAAAAAACCTACACAGGCACACATAATTGACTATGTCAATAAAAATATTACCTACTCTTTTCTAACAAGTAGATATTGCTTTCCTTTAGGTTAAAAAAATTCCTTTAGACTACAAAAGAAACAAAGTAAATCTAAAAGACCTTTGCTGCTAACTTTCCAAGTTAAAAGCAGAAAGTCTATATTGTGGAGTGCCTCTTCTATGGCTGTGTATAGTATTTGCCATACCATGCAGCTTAAAATAAAATACCCTCTTATCTTTGGGCTTCAAGTAGTTTGCAGTTGCTTCTCCTAATTATGAGGGGAAAATTGGTGCTGTAGAAAAAAATAAGATAATGCAGATATGGGAGAAAAATGAAACTTCTGGGGGATGTTTGTTTACTTCATATTGATGTTCATATTCTTCACACACATTTCCCAAAGCATTCATCTGAATTACTTGCTCAAAATGAACACTAACATGGGAAACAGTCACAAAGAAAACCACTGGATGGAGCTGTTTGTTGTGACTTTTATTTTACTCGGGGATATTGGAGATCTGTAGGTACAAACAAACTAACCTTGAAAAAAAAAGAGATTGAGGTACAAATGATAGGGGAAACACACAGAAACTTAATCAGAATCCAGGATCTTATTAGATAAACTATTGAATCAAAAGAGCTCGGCTGAAGGGAACAGGGAAGAATTTCTGAGTATTCTGCAAATAAAGCTGAGGAGAAGTAAAGTAGAAGCAGGAAAAAAAAATCACTGCAAAAATTTGCCTCAATCATTGCGGTAATATACTATTCAGGTCTCTAGCCAGATGTTCCGGGCTTAAGTGCTTAAGTGTTTGCATGTGTTTCTTTCGTTTTGCCTTCTTTAAAAAAATTAATACTTGCAACATCCCAAAACAGACACTTTTTATTGACAACCAAGAAATGAATGATAGGAACAATAATGAATGATACATTTTCAGAACAGCACTAAAACCCCACTTCACTACGCTTGCCCATGTTTTCTTCAGATGTAAGTTTACTAATTGTAGTGGAAGTTGTTCAAAATAAAAAGGCAAAATCTATGCAAAGCAGCAATAAACTCTTAATCATATGCTCATTAGTACTCAGGGAAGTTTGGTTTTGTGAAGCAAATGATTTCTAAGTTCATGAAGGTGGTAGTGGGGGGAGAGCTAATTCCTTTATTCATTTGTTTCATCTGGCTCAGAGCAAAGTGTGGGAAGGTAACTGTTGTGAAAAATAAAGGGAAAACCCTAGTAGAATCTCCAGACAAATTCAGCTTATTGAGTCTCTCCTAGAGTTGTTCAAATAAGACAAGAATTTAATGAGGAATTTAACAGAATCATTCTTAAAATGGTATGTTAATTCCCACCATAATCCCTACTGCAGCTTTAAAAAAGATGTGAAAAAGCAAGTCTTGAATAATAAAACTATTAGAGGGATAGTTCAGAGAGGTATTAATGGTAATTAAGGGGAGGTAAAAATAAATTCTAAAAGCAGAGAGCTTTCAATTGAAAACATCCAACTGCTTTTTTCAAGAAAAATAGAAATAAAATAAAAGGAACCCTGTTAAGGGGTTAGTGTCAAGTTACAGAACCTCAAAAAACATCCTCAAAAATATGATAAGCATTGTCCATATGACTATTATACCCTTTGATAAAAGGGTGTGTGTGTGTCATAAAACACAAGATGGCAAAAGTGAAAGAGATAAGCCTTTAAAGAGATCCATGAAATATTTATTGAAATCTCTTCTATGTACTCAAGAAGCACACTGGGTTCGTGACAGAGATTAAATGTTCAGCATCTACACTGAGATATGCTGAGGTTTTAATGTACTGAATATTGATTGTATGATGAATCCTGTTTTTTTTCCTCCAGTTGCTGACAAGAGGAGGGAGAAACTAAAACACCACAGAAGATTCATGTACACAAAATAGGGTGTTAATGGCTTTGTTGAAAGGAGAACCTTCTCTTCAGTCTGTGCATGTCACTAACAATGTCTAAAAGCCCATCAGACTTGCTGAACTTTTTCACTCATGAGGGTTGAGAAGTCTGAATACTCAATTTATGGTTACTTTTAGGATGGGAGCTTCCAAATAAAATATTGGGCTCTAAAGATGTCTTTTAAGACAAGACTTTTTCTTTTGTTTTAAGTCATCTTTCAGCACTTGGGAAATAAAAATTCTGTTTCAGTAAGAACACACAGTTCAACAAAATTAATCATTGGCATGGCTTTGCAAATAATAAAAGTATAAGAATGTAAGAAGATCATAGTTCATTTTCTCAGGCAGATATTACTGGTACCATCTCGGAGCTTTACCAACATAATTCCCTTACACCTATGAATCTTTCAAACAAAAAAATCTACCCAGATCCACAATCTTCTTGACATTTTCTCAAGGTTAACAATAGAAATGATGTGAGGAAAGATGGCCAGCCTCTTCAGTTTCAAGAAGTATTTATATCTGGCAAATCCATTGGCAAAGAACTCTGTCCAGCAAGCTGTTGCTCTCAAAAGCTGCAAGCTGAATTTGGCCTGCTTGAGTGCTTCAGGCCACCCACACTTTCTACACACTGAATCTTGTCTCATCTTCCAGGAATCGTTGGGACCCTGCAAAGTCGGCTGTTATGGTTGGGTAGACATCAGGCCCCACAACAATAGTACTGTCACAGCTAGGAAATAACGGAGGCAGCCCCTCAAGGTAGGTGGGGAAGCTCCCTTGTAATGGTCACCCATTGTTCCCCATCCACAGCACCCTATTGCTCCCCTGTGTCAGATCAGAGATGCTTCTATAGGACAGGGACTTCAGAAAGTGATGCTACATGCTTCTGGGTGGTTTAAAAGACAGTAAATCTTACTGCCATACACAGCTGGAGGGAGCAATCCTATGAACAACAGTGAAACTTAGAAAATATCTGTTGACTAATTCAATGAAGAAGGGAGCTTACATAGATCATAAGCAGGCTAACTGGAGCTCCATTACATTGTTTTTATTAGAAAAAGTGGAATCCTTCATATTTATCTTCTTCCAATATTTTTAAATTAAAAATTTAGAATTCTTCCAAACGTTGATGTGTCAATAATGACAGTTATCAGTCTATAGTAGCATGTTTGTAAGTATCAACAATCCTTCCTGTGCTGACATAAGCAATGTTTTGGGAGGTAGGAAAGTGATCTTTTCACTTACACATCTGTTTCAAAACATCATTTTGAAAAATCATGGTAATATTGAAATTCTGTTTCAACATGAAGATGAATCTAATTTTTTTTTTTCTGATGGAAAAACTTTTACAGTAAATAATTTTTATTGCTTCTAACAATGAAGTGTTGCTTCTAACAACCACTAGGCCAGCTGTTTGTTCTCTTTGGCCAAAGTTAAACTGGAACAGTAATTCCAGTAAGTCCTGTTAATTTTTCTACAGAAAATGCCTTAACCTATTTTAGCTGAGATTCTGGTGAGTAATAGTCAAAAAATAGCAAAGAAATTGTGAAAATTTTCTTGCAAATGTCACAGGAAAAAGATATGCATGTAGATTTTGTGATAGAATATTTCTTTATGCTGACCTACCACAGTCTACACAGACTGAAAGGATGTGTTCACAAGCCCCCCCCTTCAAGGGTGGAGGGGCTTTCAAAGCTGAAGTTACAATGTACTTATGTTAATGATCTTCTCACTGGAGATATCCATGCAGTCTAGTCTACCAGCTGAACTGTTGTGTAATCCATTTCAGTCAAAATGAGCTAGCTGATCAGCTTAAACAATGTCTTTTTCCAACTGGCTTATTTTGACTAAGTGGCTAACGAGCTATTAAGTAAACAGTTGAGCTTTCAGACCTTCAAAAAAAATTGAATACTGCGGTCAGCAAAAATAGCTTCAATCACTTTCCCTGAGAGATGCATTAATTTATGCCAGGAGCTGAATGCAGTTCTCAGTAAAACAATAAAATGGTGTAAAGTTACAGGGTTTACTACCTCCATCAGTCACACCAGCACTGAAATAGCCCATTGCTTACCCATCCAGAGATTTAAATATCTACTATTAGTGTCACTCACTTTTTGAAAAGTCTTCCTGGCAACCAGGAAAAGGTCATGTTTATAGGTCATTCCTTTATTCCACAGGCTACAATTTACTTTTCTTTATCAGCAGGAAAATGGGAGAAACAAACAGTAACTAGCTCATGTTGGCTGTTGAAGACTTGAAATATTGGTGCTTTCTTTACTCAAGATATTCAGCCTGCAAAAAGAGAAGACTTTGGTGTTTTATTCACTTTCCAATGTTCAACTGCTCTGTGATGCTCATTATTTAAAAAAAAAAAAAAAAAAAAAAAAAGAAATCCAGCAGCCAGAAATCATAGTTTTTGATCAGGTTTCTGTAGACATACATAAAGCAAGGAAAGGCAGAAAAAGGGAAATTTACTTCTGTCTCATTTCATAATGTCACCTAGAAATCTAATGAGCCTAGACTTTTTTTTCATTCCTTTTCTACTGACTTTTATGTTCTAGAGCATTGTTTAAAACATATAACTTTACATTTTTTATTATTTCTTTACAAGTTAAGATATTTATTTTATAAGTAGTCTGCAGAATGTCAGGTCAAAAATATTTTAAGTAATCCAAATGATATATATTCTTTCTTCATAGACTGAGGATTTTTCAAAAATGTCTATGCTCATGCATACCATAAATACTTACAGTATAAAGTTAAGAGTCGCATCACACTGGACAAACAGCACGGATTAAAAACCATATTTTTGGCTCTCTGTAGTTTAGCAAATTTTGTAGCCATTTCCTGAGCTACACATCGTCGTCAACGTATTAGGCCAACCTATATTTACAAAAGAATGTATGTATGTATTCATAAATAATCTGGAAAAAAAAAGTAAACAGCTATGTGACGATTTATTGGTGATACTAAGCTATTCATTATAGCATTCATATTCATATTCAATAAAACTAAAATGTGCTGATGTAAAGCTAAAGTACAACAAACTGGAGTTGTTCTTTGACAAACTTTTTGCACTATCTACAGTCCAAGGAGAGAGGTTCGTATGAGATGAGAGTAAAAACAATTAAAAAATACTGATGCTTTAATGTAAATTTTAATATATTATAAAAGGAAAAGATGATATTGAAGTCGCAATCACATTACAACTTCAAAATGTAACAGTGATTGACTATTTGTACTATCACATTTTTGTACTTATAGTCAATTTAATCTTAATTCACATTTATGTAATTGTTTTGCTCTTTGTGATGAAAATAGGTTAATTTTATGTCATCTTTGTTTCTTATATGGAAATAAGGCATTAATTTCTTCCAATTTTTATATGTGAAAAGGTTATTTTGACATCTTTAAATGATGAACAGCAGCTTCACACAGAGTGGTTCTAATTTCTCTGCTGAAATTATCTATTCAGGGTCTCTTCTAGCTACCTGGCACTGCTACAGAGGGAACATGCTGTTTCTTTTGTGTTTGGACAGCTGTGGATATTGCTGATGGTTCCCAGTCTTTCTGCCCATTTGTCATAATGATATATATACTTAAATAACTACATTTTCATAAGTAAGCTTCAAAAATTTCTATGCAAATTTTAGAGATTTTTTAATTTGAAAAAATTATTAACAGAGAGAAACTAAAATAAAATATATTTTTACATAGACTTTTTTTCTTCAGAATATCACCTTGCCCCATTTTATGTTTATTGTTTTGCTCTTGACATGTCTGTACTTTAAAAATTTATAATAATTTGAATTCTTAATTCCTGGGTACAGCATGGGGCTTGAAATGTCATTTTGTCTGTCATTTTGTGTATTTTATCTTAGTGCTGGTTTATTCATTAGCTAATCCATTGTGTGCATTTGTATGCAATGTCATTGCTTTGAGCTAAAACAATGTTTTTAGAGTTTGAAAATAACCAGGGTATATATTGACTGAACAAGTGAACCCTTCCTATTTTCTGTATGTGGGCAGTGAATGAATAGTGATTTGAGGGGTGGTTTGTTACTGCTGCATAGTATTGTTACTGTGTTGCTTCTAAGCCTCACTTAGCAGGAATCTTCCCACCAGCAACTTTAAAGACTTTCATGGTCCTGAAATAAAGGTTAGTTTCCACCTTCAAAGGCTAGGCGCTCACTGTGAGTCCAGATTTTCAATACTCTTATGGCATATTTTTTCTTTTTCTGAAATACCACTATCCTAAATCCTTGCTTTTTTTTTTTTTTTTTTTTCCTCCTGAATAGGCATCGTAAACATTTATTTATTTTGATGGTGTCTCATAGCCATCTTCAGAGTTCATGGGCCAGACTGATTAGTGTCCAGATACAGGATCGGAATGACCTCGTGTACCAAGTGTTTTCCATTTGCAGAGCTGATTGAGAGAAATGGCTATGAATGAGGGCCACTTACTGATTGTGACAATCAAACATCTGAGCTGTCATTAGGATCTCCTGAGGCTAAGGGAAGGAATTCCTGAGAAATTTGCCCTGGAGTGATTAAAATACAATGTTTGCAGACAATTAGTTCCTCAGTGAAAAGGTAGATTTTCTGGTAATAGAGCCTGACAGACGCTTTTGCTAGTGATTATGAACCTGCAGCATATGGTCAGATACAATCACTTTGCATTCACTTGCAGCAATGAATGAAAAATTAATTTTGAAATTGAAAGACCTGCAACTGACAGATTTCTAATGATGAGTGATGTAGTTACACCAATTTGTCCAAAAAAATTTTCTTAAATTCCAGACTTCTGCTTTGTGTCTTTATGTTTACTTCTGAAATTATTTTTCTCTCTACTTAAAATTTACTGAAATATTGCAGTGTCATTCTGTATATTGCAAAAGTGATTCTGATCCTGTTCACAGAAGCTGTGTTGTTATGCTTATAATTAGTGTAAGTTGTATTATATCATACTGTAATTCACACAGGGGTGACTGAGAACAATGTGTTTTCATAATGATACTTAGGATTTAATCAGTCCATAGCAAAAGTATGTAGAGAACTTCGTTCCCTAATTTTACAAACTCGTTGCTAATCACCAAGCTATTAATTTTTCATTATTTTATCATGTTGTTCAAAAATACCTTTTAATATTTCAATTTATTTCTTATTTTAGTTCTATTTCTCTCTGTAAAGAGAACAGTGAATATGATCTAAGGATCTTATTGCAGTCACAATGGTCTTGAAAATTCATAGTTATTACAGGTGCTATTGATGGCCTATGCAAGACCTGGGAATTCTATTCTTTTTGTCATTAACTCTTTTTTTGAGTAAGATAGCTTGATATGTTGAATCGAAAATAAACAAACATGAATACTGTCTATACTTCAACCATAATGGATAGTTGTCATGCGCTGGTAATGAAAATGAAAGTAAGATTAATATCCTGAATTTTTATACTGAGAAGGAAAGGTACCACTGTAGCATTAGTGTCTCCTGCCCTAGGTTCCCTAGACAGCTACTGAAGAGTTATGCCATCCCTGAATGATGTGGGGGAAGGCAGCAGCACATTAGGAATCTGTTCTTCAGAAAAGGGTGGGGGGGCTGTAATGGATGGCAATCTAGAGCCTGCATCAATATGATACTGTTGCGGAGAAAGGAAAACACCTCCCTGGAATGCATGATTCTATGCTCTAGGAAGCACTGGCAATGCCTGAGCTGGAGTGTTTTGTCCTGTTCAGCCAGTGAGAAGGGTCAGAGCTCTAAGAAACGTGATGTACAAAGAGAGATCAAATCAATTGAGGTTGTTTAGTTCGGAGCAGGAAGAAAGACATGAATACAATTTCCTGAAACCAGGAATCTCCAGAAATCCAGCATTACTATGCTACTTTTGGCCCAAGTTCCTCATCTTTCTCTGTTTTAGTATGTCCTAATGGATGCAAAACATACATACCTATACAGTAGCTTACTGGTAAGCCCAAAGGTTTTGTTACATATGCGCATATCTGTGAATGTATTCCTGCCCCTTGAAAAAAATATTTCTTTGTGTCAACTCGTCGAAAAATGGGTCCACTCTATTTTATTTATTCAGAGATCTTAGTCCCCTACTTTTCTGCCTGTAAACAGCTCCAAATACCGTACAGTTGTAAACTGAAGCTACTAATAGAGATTAGAACTGTTAAAAATATTTTGGCTGTGCACTGGAAATTAGACAGTCCTTATGAAGGTAAATGTGGGAAGGCAAAGAGAGAAGGAGAGAATATGTAAGGTTCAGCCGTGTTCTGATAAGAAAGTGATTGTGTAGGTGGACTTCCAAAGACTTGTCTGAATAATACCTGTGCAGTGGGCTCCTGATGAGAATGAGAGAATTCAGTTCAGTGTCCATCATGAGAGGGGTAAGGAAAAAAATAATGAGAGGAGAAAAAAAAGAAAAAGGTTTCTTTCATTAATCAACTTCTTAAACGAGAGGAACTGTTCTACAATGAGCTGTATATGAGACCTACGATGAGAAGTAGAAATAGAATTTTATGAGAAGACTGATAGCTTAAAGTGAAACACAGCACACTGGACATTTTTCCTCTAAGATGCAACGGCCAGATTTTGGTGGGCACTAGTAATAAGAGATTTTTTTGGTGCTATAGTGTTGTATAAAACAATCATGACACAGGAGATTATTTCAGAAAGCAGTTAGTGGAATTAAACAGGAGGTGATTTGGTCACTACCTAAGTGTACCCTTCACAATCTTGAGAAGTTAGAGGTGAAGGTATGTACACTCCCTTACGTGCGGCCATTCTGAGCTCTGAGTTACTCTGCTGGGATATATATGCAGTCTTAGAGATAAAGGGTGGAAGTATCATAAGAGTGCTCTGTAAAACTGAAAATCTGATGTAATTAAATATGTATGTATGTAGCATATATATCGACTCTTATAAAAGTTACCCATATGACAAACAGTACATTTTTGGCAACTGAAAATGCACAAAGATTTTTCATTACAAAGACTAACAATATAATTTTTTCAATTATGTTTTCTTTTTTAAAAAATTTTTATTAATAGCATATACTATATAATTTGAACTGAACTTTGTGACTAAAGAGGTATGATTATATGATTTTGTTTTTATTTGGTGTACAAAAAAATTCCTATTCCAGCGTCTACGTTTCATGAGCAACATTAAATGTGTGGGGATAAAAGAGATTTTTCAATGCAACTAGTAAATATGAAAAGCACAGCTTTGATTTAGATGGAGTGGAATTACAAATACTGAAAGGTACTGAAGGGTTGCATTTTACTTAAGGTAGAAGCAGACTGTGTGAACAAATACTGGCACATCTTACCATCACAGAAAGTTTATTTTGTGAGCTACATTCATTTGATCTAGACAACTTCTTTCAGGTGTATTAATGAGGGAACTGCATCAGTGAAATGTTTGTGTCTATGTCTTCCCAGTTAAAGTTTTCTCTTTTATGCTATACTGGAACTTTATGTATTATATTTTATGTATCATTCTTATTTAGAAAGTTTCACATGCACAGATAAAGTTATTAACACACGATTTAGCTATATACCCAGAGCAAACAAATTATGTTTTCAATAAAATCTGTGGAAACACTTCTATGCTATGAGAAGGTCATTTGTGGACACAGCCATTTTCATTATTAAATACCAGAAGCTACATTAATGGAATCTTTATTCTCCCCCCTCCCTTTATGCATTGCTATATCAGTTTTTTCTTCCCCTGCCTAGCTTTCCACTAAATTTCAAATTTCAGTGCAGAATTTTGGAAGTAGAAATACTGAGAACTGTAAGAGAAAAGTTGTATTTTTCTTGATCACTTTTTTATTGTTACCTCATATGATTCTTTTTTCTTGTTTTAACTTTACATGAACCCACACAAAACTTCATCTTACCACCAACAGTCTCCTTAACCTTGGCTGGTTAAAATTTATGGTAAAGTAACAGAGCATTGGAACCAGTTCTTATAATAAGAAATACTAATTAAGATTACAGTAAGTGGAACTTCTATCACTGATTAAAAGAAAACAAGTTAATTTTAGACAATTATTTGTCTGAAATTTTTGTCTGAATATTTGTCTGGAAAAAAAATAATCTGTATATGGGTGACAAAGAGGATGATGCAATTGCTCTACAAATCCTGTCTGATTTATGAGAGTATTCCCATAAGACAAGTGTCATGAGAAATTTATAAAATGTGACACTACTAACTCTATGCCTGAAACCTGCATAAAGGCAGACAGTATGTCAGTGATGGAACATACTACTAACTAGAAATTGGCCTCCCTTGTTTTAGGTGACCTTTGAAAGGAGAGCTGTAAGAATGTTTTCAATTAAAAAAAAAAGACTTTAATAAAAAATTAAGATTTTTTCCCATAATATTATTATTACATAATTTGGATTATAATTATCATCAGCATGATTCCTTTCAGTTACCCTTATATATTGAAATAGAATAGGAAGACTGACAACTGTCAGTCTCAGTTCCAACAGACATGGAAATCATATAGTGTTGTAAGAGGCTGTTGAGTTCAAGTGCTTAGTTGTTTCCTGTTTCATTTCTCTTTACATTTATTTATATGGATATAAATATTACAATATTCCAAAGAAAACTCTGGAATATTTTTTTCTGAGAAGTAAAAAAATGTGCACATCAGTAGTGGAATTTAATACTTGCTGTGATCAGCTTGGTAAACATTAGTACTTGAAATAATTACCATATGTGTGATGCAGATTATTAATGTCAATTTAAATGATATTTCAGAACTGGATATCTTTTCCAGATGGATCTTTCAGGAATACTGGTTCCTATCAAACTCCATGGAAATTAAGGATAATTAAAGGTCCTTTACAAATGTGACAATATGACTCCTTCTTATAAGGCAGATAAATGAGTTTAATAATCTCATTTTAAATTGGATATTTTTGCCTTTTTCAAAAAATTATAGTCCTTATTTTGTTTATCCCCATGCTTTTTTGGCTATTAGGGATTACAGAATTTGGTCCTAGGGTGTTATGAAGTCGGAATAGCTTGAGAAGGTGATAGAGTGATGATCTCACCCCACAGGAAAAAAACCTAATCATTAAATCAGCTTTAAAAAAAAAAAAAAAGGTCAGTTAAACAAGCATAGAAAAGCACCATTTTTCATCTGTAAAATCCCATTCCAGAGTTTTCGTTAACTTCAATCACCAATTTAACACTTGGTCTTAAAAGAATTTGTGATGCGATGCTTTGACCAAAGGAGCAATACTTGTCCATTTTCTGCCTATTGTTGTATATTTAAGTCACATAAATTGTTCTTCATTCAGCGCAAAGAGTGGACTATTTAGCAAGCACATATGACTCTGTCTTTAAATTTAGTTTGTTTTTTTTTGTTTTGCTAACAGTTTTATACAGGCAGAGCAGAGAAGTTCTACCTAATTCTGACATTTACAAATTTTTCACAGTCTTTCCTTTTCCTTTATCTCACATATAAATGCTACCATCTACTTGTGTTATGTGAAAATTAATTTGAGTGTTCAGAAAGCATGAACTTTCTTTCATACTAGAAATAGTCTACACACTTCTCTAAGCTGCATCCTTATCCTGCTGTGTCCAGGGCTCACAGACCGCTGGCAGACTTGAGCTATTTCAACATGTTCACCTCAGAACACCAATAAAAATAATTGAAGGATGTCAGACTGCATTCACACGGAGAGTTAACTCACGCTTTTTTCAGCATATTTGTTTTCACTCTGCTTTAGCCTTGTCAGGCTTGAGCTGCTTGGCCACCCTACCTACCACTCTACAGCTCTCTCAGAGCTGTGGACGAGGGGGTGTTTGGCACAGAGCTATAGGAACATATAGAAACCATTAGGCCTCTATGAACTATGGAGAGCATGAAGAAAAAGTTACAAAGGAGGATCACGTGGAGTCAACCTCACCTTTGGTAGGACTTCTTCATAATCAGCTTAGTGCCAGGCTCTCTGGATGACACTGGTTGAAAGCCATATGTGCTGTGTATTGCACATCATAGCTCATCATCCTAATCCTTGTTATCCTAGCTGAGAGAGTAGCAGTCAATGGAGAGGTGACTGTAGCGCAATTCTGATGTGTTTTAAACCATTATTGAATCCTTCTACCCATAGCTGTAGCACTGATCTGCCAGTCAACCTGTCACTGTGATAAACCTTATTGGACAGCTGTCTCTCAGTATGAAAGTGTATGAAAAGTAGACAATCTTTCTTTACAAAAGGGAGACTTCCTGAATGTAAACCTTTGCTGTTCAGCAATACAAAACAGAATAAACTGATGGCAAAGGGGTTTCGTATCTGGTGACTGTACGCAGCAGCATTGGATTAGGGTGATCCCACACTGCCTTCATACTGTTAGAGTTTAGCGCCGACAAGTGGAACTGCTTTCTAAAGATAAAGCATGCTTTTCTTGTGTAGAAGTATCAACCATACATTATAGAACATGCATACAAATGTACACATTGATTTGGCAGATCCACTTGCCATATACTCAAGGAAACTTGAAAGTGCTCTCCTTTCCTACAGGGTTTCTGGCCATCTAGGCTGCGCTGGGAGAAGTGGTCCACAAGGAGCAGCTGTGGAAGAGCTCTCGAACTGGCAAGGTGACACATCCAATATGCAGAAATCACAAGAATTGCCTTGTCCGTTGAAAGAAACTTCCTCAGCTCCTTCAAAATACTAAACAGCTCTCAGCCTGGCTTATCAGAAGTTATCATTAGATAAGTCTGTTAAGAGGATTACTTTTAGTATGGCTTACAGAAATTAAGTTAGGTATAGAGCAATTATTCCTCCTAGCCTAAAACTTGACTTCCAATAAAAAACTTACCACTCGGACTGTAAGGAACCTGGAAAATGACTTTTTGTAATTTTTTGTTTCTCATAATTCCCTATTTTCTGCTCTTCTAAGGACATATAACACCCTTTTTTTTTTTTTTTAATATCTTATCAAGGGAAGGTACCAGCTGAACACTTTACTAAGTATTAATAAAATCAAATCTTATTTATATTGGAAGTGGAAAAAACCTTTATTGGTTCAGTTTTGGCGGGGATGAGGTTTAATTCTGTAAACCAGACACTGGCGTGACAAATACAAGAAAAACATTCACCTGCTCCACTTACACAGGAAAAAAGTATATGGAGTTCAGCACATGTTGATATAAATTACACTAATTCATCCTTGAGTGGGATAATTTGTTTATATGACCATGTTTTCAAAACTTCAGTTGATGTAGCATCCAAAGATGCATAAATATGCTATTATGTACTGCAGATGTCCCCTGTGTCTGACAGTGGTGTAAAATCTAACAAATAGCAATTATCTAAGCAGATGCATTTTATGAATACAGTGTAGGTCCTCCATTCCATTTTGAAACCCTAGTGAAATCCTCAGTAGTTTTCACAGTGTTTTCCTAATCTTCTTCTTTTGACAGCAACATGGTAGGAAATGCTAAATTCTATACCACAGTTACTAATTACACATGAGAAGCATAGCATTGCACATATTATTGTAGGCTTTGCCTTGCAGGGGACACCTGTTTGGAAGCATAGGCTAAACTATAAAAACCTTAATACTCACTGAGACTGAGGATGGCAGTTTCAAAGATAATCCACATTTGAATAAGATAGTGTTCAACGTTCAGACACCATTATTATAAATCCCTCTAAGGCTTAAGGACATACAGGAAAGACAGAACTTAATTGGAAATCAAGTTGGACTGAATAGTAAGTGAAATATGTAAATCCCTTTTTACTAATCCACTTTGCTAATTTACCCTCTTGAGTCTAGGTCCTTAAATTGACATATAAAAATATAGCTATAATCAGTAAAATATCAATATACATATTTAACACTAAGTACGAGTTCTTAGATTTGAAGCAACCTTAGCATAAATGTCTCCAGTAAGCATTTAATTTAAATTTAGGAAGACAGCTCCTCTGCTAATTAGAAACCAATAGATTGGTAAAAGTGTAGCTATCAAATGTTAATATAACACTTACAAATGACAAGTTCAGCTGCCATGCAATCAGTTCAAAGTTATATAAACAGTAAATGTAAGAGATCATGTCCTCAGGGATTTAGTCAAAATTCTTTGTATTCATGTACTCGTGTTTTCAATGACAGTTTATGCAAAGCTTGAGGATCATTTATTAAACATAGAAAGCAGGGGGTTGCCTACTCATCCTTAAATGTATTAGTATTTGGAAAAAGGCAGCACAATATATGGTATATACTGAATGTACAACAATTAACCATTAGTACCTTTATGTCTCATTCAACACATTAATCTGGGATCTGCTCACTCAACACGTTATTCTGCTCCTTAATCTTGGATCATTAGTTTGTATCTTTTTTTTGTGTGCCTAGTTTAGGTTCAACTTCACTTTCTTGTTATGTACATACCTTGTTCTTTCATATACTTGCAGTGAAAAATTTCAGCAAAGCTCCAAGCTTCATCAAAAAAAAAAAAAAATAGGAAAAAAAAGCATAATATGAGGTGCTGTCACAGACGGGAAACAGAGATATATCTGCTCCTCATTTCCCATCATTTTCCTGTAGAAAGGCAGCATAGGTGTGGAGGACAATAACATGTTAGAACTGACTCTGAAGCATACTGTGTTACAGTCTGCAGTTGAACTCAGCACAGTTTAACAAGCACAGAATTTGCATCTATACATGGAGGATTTTCTGAGGCAGGGCATGGTTTAGCCGTAAAGGCAATGCACCTACGGAATGTAGTAATGATACCAAATAACTTTCCTTTAAGGGAGAGATCTATAATGTTTTTTGCAAGGTCCATAATGAGAAAAGATGACTCAGTTCCAATCACTATTAAGCTTCCAGATGCAGATACATTTCATGTTATACAGGGAATATGCCAAACATAAGCATAGATATTCATATACATATGGGGGTTGGGGAGGCCTAGGATTACTGGACAGGGACAGTCAGGCCTGGTGGTGCCCTCTGGGCCATAGCAACATGTCCGTCTGAATATCTTAAAAAACCTTTAAGTGTAAGACTTAACTTTAGATTGCACACAGTTGAGTAATTCCATCTGAAATTACATATTCATTTGTTTATGTTCTAGACTTCCTGCTTGGTTTTAGGCATACTGTAAAGCATCACTGTCCTGATCATAAGTAGAACTGAATTATTCTTGATGGGTAATTTAACCTTGAAATTATTTTTTCTCCTAAAACAGTCAGCAGAAGGACTTGAGCTGGTAATGTAATATACAAAAGGTGAATATTGTTAAATTTGCTCTGGGAAGCATCCTCAAGTTAGTCCAGGTCTGAATGCTGACTTTACAAAGAGAAAATCCATACGTTCCTTTTTGTTTCCCAAAAACAGCACTGATAACAGCTAAAGGAGGATTTGCAAGGAAGCAAGATGCCTGTGATGTGTTTTGAGAAAGAAAGAAAGAAATAGGGCAGAGAAAAAGACTTTTTGTTTCCTTCCCTTTTCCTCACACTGGGCAGCACCACTGAACTAGTAAACGAGTGGTAATGAAGTATGCTAAGAAAGATTTTGCTACAGCTTGTTCCCTTTGTCTATCCCAGCCAAAACCAGGACACTCTTACAGAGGAAAATGAAACAGGGACGGAACGGAGTCTCTCAAACTTCTGGTCCCAAAGCTGTGAAATTATACCCAATGTTCTAATGATAATATATAAAAAAAGTTTATAATCTGCATTTTAGCATTTGGTTATACAATGATTGTATACAATGCCTTGTGTTTTTATGAACTTGTGATGTTAAAACAAATTGCCTGTTTTTATTGCCTTTGACCCAGCTACGACACATTGTTTGATCTTTGGAGATTTATATAATATGGGTATTTTAACCTAAATTTTTAGGTGAGGGAGAATATTGTTTGGACCCTCTTTTTTCATCAATTACTTTATTTTCCTTCACAGATCATCCAGAGGCTTATTTTTTTCTTAGGCTCTTATGATTTGCATTCATAGAAAAGTATAAATAAACTGTATCCCTAAAATATTAGAGGTAATCACAACTGTTTGCTTTGCAACAACTAGTGAATACAAAAGCAATCAGATTGTGTTATGATACTTCCCATAGGAACACCAAATGGTGGTTTATGAATGTCATTAATATAATATGCAAATGATCTGTTTGGCTTTTGCTCCCCTATTTGGGTTAACCTAGTCAATCAGTCAGATGTTATTAATGAGAATGTTGATGAAAGCTTATCCAGCTGCTGAGAAGGTCAATGAAATGATAGACCCCTCTCTCTTTTCACTTGCCCTACATCTAGAATACTGCATGTAGCAATGTTTTGACTGATTGCCTGAAGTCACTTGTGTATTAATAAGGGAATATGAAGCAAGTTGTTATAACATCTCCTAAAACATACGTTTATCATAATATCAGCTATTATAAAAGGATTTAACTTTACTATATTTGTATTATTAAGGAGTTTTCAAAATAAAATAAAATAAAGATAACAAATTGTGAAGGCTTCTTATGATCAGAAAATGCATTTAATCATAAAGACTGCTTTTTAGAAAAAAAAAAAAAAGAAATATCAGACAGTCCCTTCAAGGTAGAGTTGTTTGCTTTTCAGTCTTCTTTTTCAATTATTCACAGTTTTCTCCCAATATTTTTTTCCGTTCATTTTTTTTAAAGGAACAGAAGTGAAATTTAAGTTCACTTAATTTAAGCTCTATACTGCTGTGTAGACACAGACAGTGTTAAAAACCCCTCTAATTTGTTTTGGATCTTTGTATAAGACAATGCTCACACAGAGTATCAAATCTCTCAAAAAGAATTGTTGGTTGCTCTCTGGATAGTAATAGAAATCTCTGTTGCAAGGGTCGTTGTAACAGCATCTTCAGCTGAATCAGGATAGACTCCCTGAGTCACTTTTCTACTTCGTTCTTCTACTCCAGCCCATGGTTCTACCTAACCGCTCCAGCAACACCTGTAATCCCCCACTATGTACTATTTTAATCTAAATACAAAATATCTCCTGATTGTCTTACCTATGTACAAAAGACTATCTTATTTTATGGTTTCTGCATCTGCAATAACAGTGTGTACTTACAATTATGTACAATCTGGTCAATTCTATAATTCTGAGGTTCCCTGGGACAGTCCAAGTCTCCACCCAGGATATTAATATGCATATTTAAACATACAAATTGGTTTATGCACAGCAGATGCTGCCTAGGGAAATCTCTAGACCTTTCCAAAATTCCCAACTGCAGAGTTCCTGTAGCAATTAGTCAAATATTTTGTTGTGAAGAAGGCTGGGAGGTAAGTCAATCACCTTGCCTCAGGTGGATCCCTTATCTCAAGCCAGTCCATTATATCTATGCAGTGTCTATGCAGAGACCATCTGGGGAATCCAGGACCAGGGAAATAATGCCTTAGTGCACTAGGTGTGTACACAAACCCCGCCCTGATACCCAATTACACCACAATTATAACTATAAGACAAATCTGAATTTGAACCTTATTTTTCCTTTATGACTTAAATTCCAAAGTTCTTGTCACTGTATGCTTGCCACTTAAATTTGTGGCTTGGCACAAAAATTCCTTAAAGGAGAAATTACAAACCAATGTTATAAGCTTTGCTTAGAATAATTGGGAAAAGTAAGTAGTTTTAAATGTTGAAACTAAGAAAAAAAAGTCACACACACAAAAAAAATAGATTTGATCAGTGTTTTTTTGCAGTGAGAATGTAGCTGGGAATACAGGAGCATCATGTTGTTTCTGAGCTTTGGATTGCAATGGAATTCTATACTAAAAATTCATCTTAGATTATTGCATTATATAGAAATATCACCAAGAGATGAATGCTTTTTAGAAGCTTTTTTTTCCAGGAAAGCTTGAGTATTATGACTTTAGTCAAAGGTAGCTTAAGAATAGCTCAGCTGAGGAGAGAACTAAGCCAAGAAAATCTGCGTGGGCCTGGAAGCTTAATTTTTTGATTAAATATAATTCCTGTGAAATAATTTAATATTTTTAATATTAGATTTCAGTATTATATCTTAGTGGCTTTTTATGGGAGAACTATCTCTCTTGAAGATCTGAACCTTTGGATTGAAGTATGTCTCCTTGTCTGTATAGCTTCTCCAAATTTATCTTAACTTCTGTAAGGAATTTCTGGAACAAACTCAGCGCCTTGAATGTACTGTCTGAAATTTCCTTTACTGTTCAAGGGAAATACGGAAACAGTGATAATCGTTTCTACGAAGGCAATCATCTATTAGTCAGTGCAATGCAGCTGTCATGGATTAACCCTAGTAGACAGCTAAGCACCACACAGCTACTTGCTTACTTCCCCTCCCAGTGGGATGGGGGAGAGATCAGAAGGGTAAAAGTGAGAAAACTCATGGGTTGAGATAAAGGCAGTTTAATAATTAAAAAAAAAAAAAAAAACAACACCAAAACCCACAAAAAATTATAAACAGGAAAATAAAAAAAAAATAAGAAAAAAACAAGAGATGCAAAAAAACCCAGTTATTCACCACCAACCAACTGATGCCCAACCGGTCCCCGAACAACGGCAGCCCCAGCCAACTTCTCTCTCCTGACAGTTTTATTGCTGAACATGACATGATATGGTATGAGATACCCCTTTGGTCAGTTGGGGTCATTTGTCTCAGCTGTGTCCCATCCCAACTTCTTGTGCATTCCCGGAAACCTACTCACTGGCAGGGCAGTATGAGAAGCAGAAAAAGTCCTGACCCTGTGTAAACACTGCTCAGCAATAACTAAAAGATCCCTGTGTTATCAACATTGTTTTGGTCACAAATCCAAAACATAGCCCATACAATATACTATGAAGAAAATTAATTCTATCCCAGCCAAAACCATTACAGCAACTTATAAAATCCGTTATCAAGTTAAGTTTAAGATAAAATTAATTATCAAGTTTATCTCAGTAAGAGAGCTGAGACTCCTGGAATCCATCTGGTCTCTACATCTTATGTTCAGCTGCAGTAAAACCTTTCTAAAATACCTGCAATCTCAGTAGCCTATTTTCTCCAAGGCCTTTTACTCCTGTTTTTAAAAAGTGACTAGGCATTCCAGTTTTTGTTGTACCTTTCAAATTGCTATGGAAGTCCAATTCCAAATGGCTCATTTTGCACAAACTGATGTTTTATTTCCTCACAAACAAGAGATTAACCCATTCAGCATTTAGTGGGGCCATAAAAATGGGACTTTACTGGGTGTGTAGAGTTATAGCACATTGCTATCCATAGATACGTAGCAATAAATGTATCGCAGAGTTCCCACATTGTTTCAGTCACTCAGTTATCTCTGGATTAAATATTTTGAGCTTATGTAGCAGTAGACTTCAGGGCAGTATCAGATCCACCCTTTAATGTAAGGAAAATTTGTTTTAAAATCAATTGAAATCATTGCAAAATATGTTCTTTAGTTTTTTATGGCCTTTGTCTTATGGCACAAAAAGAACAGATGAAAATATGACTACTTATTTTATGAACATTACTATTTGTTTGATTTTTAAGTGACTTATGAGGAATATTCATTTCTAGTTTTCACAGCTTTAAAAATTGATCTAAATAGAGATTTGCTTTCAAATATCTAAATTTTAGATATATTTGAAATATTAACACATTTGCTGTTGAATACAAACAATAGAATATTTCTGTCATGATAGAAACAGAAAATTAATTGATTGTAGCAGCATCATTACAGAGATAGTCTACTTGTGCTGTCAAAAATGACATAAAGGTATTTAAAGCAGTAGACGTCAAATCCCATTTTGATTTGACAGAGGAAATCAACAGGCATAAAAGAAGTCTGATTTTGTTTTGACAGCTTTTTTTTTTTTTTTTTTTTGGTGCAGTAGTGTCCTTCCGAACTTCTGCTGTTCCTTAATTCCATTGCTATTATTTTTGGGAGAAAAGGAACGATGCACCGGTCTGCTCTCGCCAGGCTGGTAACATTGAGGAGGGCCGATTCTAGCAGCTGTCCTCAGACCTGTGGTGCTGATATTCCCTCTCTCTCTCCTGCTCTAATACTACCTATTCCAGGAAAAGAGCCAAAAAAAGATTTACCTTAAAAAGGCTGAATATCTTGTGTAATGATGAGTGGCTTCTTGGCTGACAGTGTCTGCCAATAGATGTTGAGTGCTGCCCTTACAAGTAGGTGCCACTGCTGAAATCTTCAGGTAACATGAAAATAGCTTTCAGCAATTCAAAAAATAATTGTCACTTCCTTCCTCTTTGCAAAGAAGTAGAAGGAAAAAAGAAAGCCTCACAAGGAAAACAGAAAAAATAGTGATAGGCTGATTTAGCAAGTAACACAATGTAATAATAATCTTTTCATTGAGACTGATTTCATGTCCAATTAATTCAAGGTCAATTTTCAGAAATCTATTTTGGATGAAATCAACATTTCTAGGAAAAAAGGAGATATTATGCCTACCATTAAAGTGAGTGATTCTAAATTTCTTCTCTGTTGACAAATCATGTTTATAGTGGTGTCATAACATGTAATTGACAGTGAAATAATAGTGTCACATGATTTTATAAAAAGCATAATTGAAAGATGTGTAACTAGCTTATAGCATTGCAACTAAGCTCAAACCTAAGCGTTTGGTGAAAGTCTAGTCCAGACTGTAAGCTCATTTCCAAGGAGAGTGAAAAGTCCCTGGATGCTTATTTTCCAACATGTTTATGATTAATCAGGCAAAACATATTTCTTTTGCTAGTCATATTTTTAAAGCTACATACTTAAGCAACAGAAAATTGAAGTACTATGGTTACTAGAACAAGCGTGGTTGTGAGATCTTTAAAAGTTATTATTTGTTTCTATTATCTGATTTTTTTTGCCATATCATAAAAGACTCAAGTTAAATATAGAAGCTAGCTCTTGGAAGTGTCAAAAATCCATATCCTTGGAGAGAGAGGAAGGGGACACATACTGTGTGACCATGAGTAGTTTTAGACACAGACAGGGAACATGGACCATGGAGACAGCACGTACATGCAGCTGGAGGTGCAGCAGGGGAGGCAGTTGTGGCCAGCATGCACTTCAATGCTGCCACTATGCTGGGCAGAACCCTGTAGGCAGTGCCTGACAAAGTGCAATACCTGGCTGTGGCAAGCAGCCCAGAAAGTGAGTCTTCTGATTGCGAGTGGGTCTGCTGGGCAACCGTATGGGGTTTCACATATTCTTAAAGTCCTTCCAACTCTCTTCCACTACAAGGCAAAAGACATATTGCCACTTCCAGGAAGGGTGCCTTCCATCCCAGCCAGACAAGCCCTTTAACTTGCGCATTTTCTCAGAATTCACAAACACTGATGGCAAAAATGGACCTACATGGGCCTCACGCAGGTGAAGTAGCAATCGCAAAATCTTCCCAATCTCTCTCATTTTTATTCATTCCAGGCCATCCTCTCAGCCCCAGTCATGTGGAATCCCTGAGGCAGCAGACTTCCCTTTCTTTTGTAAAAGCCACAGATGTGAAATCATCCCATATTCTTTAACAGTGCTCCCATGTTGTCCATGCTCCATAGTTAGCTTATTATGGTCTTGGCAAAATAAATGCATATCCGGAAAACTGTTGCTATTTATATTAATATAATTTTGGTTTATGCTTAAAATTAAACACTTGAATCTGGTCTATTGAATTATGAGTCTAGAATAGTCATGATATCTAAGACTTGTAAGTCTTTTTGATTTATAAAGCATTTGGTGTAGCAACAAAAGCAGCCAAAAAAAAAAAAATCTGAAACTGGTACACCTCAAAGGTCATGACTGAGAGAAGAAAACGTGTTTTTGTCTAAATAGCTTAATAAGCTTACATCAGATGAAATTTTATCTATGTTTTCTTTCAGCTAGAAAGAGAAATCTTGAATCAAATCAGGCATACTAATGGATAGTGCTAGTGAAATGGAAAGACACAGATCATACAGTAGATTTAAATGGCAAGGTCTTAGAAACACATTTCTTTACTGAAACCTTCTGAAAGAAGGTTTGGCTCCATTACCCTGGCATTTAGAAGTAAGAACTACATTTTCTTCTGCTTAACTCACATAACTCTTTAACATCAATACAGATACAGGGGCTTAAATGAAGAACTTAGTTCTAGCTTTTATCCAGAAATAATAAAGAAATAAATAATGAAACCTCTATTCATTGTGTTCACTCTGTCTCAGCTAATAAGGAAATGAAAGCTTTGATGCAGAACAGTAAGTTCTTTTTGAATGAGAGTAGTTTGCACTATACTTCTTCATGGATGACCTGAGAAGATTTCCATGTGCTGATGTACAAAATATACAGAGCAAAGCTGCACGTTAGAGAGCCTGTTTCCACATATTTTGCAATTCATTTCAAGGATAATTAACATTGTTTAATTTAAACACAATCAATACTTTAGGTCTATATTTTCACTGTAACATTTATATTAATGATTTATATTTGTGATGGTAAAGGCTCACTACAATGAATGCCTTTGTAAAGTACTATCTCGCTCAATTAAAATAGGCTTTCCCTATTATTCATAAAACATAACCAAAAGATTAATTAAAATATAATTAATTGCATCTACATTGGTTTTACAAAATTCTCCCATAATTCAGAGTTCTTCCCTGAAGTTAAATATCCCACATTTCTCACCCCAAATGGAAGTAAACATGAATCATAGGATGAAGAAAAGAGAATTAATCTAAACTTGGTGAACTTCATATCTTCCTACAAATTTCTCTTTGCCTTCAACTCTGCCTAAACAGAGCACTTGGTGAAGAGCAGGTTGTGACCTGTAGTTATTACCCTATTACTAATAACCTTACTATTACTATACAATTTCCTGCCTATTTGGTGCAACTCTCTGTTATTTTTCTCCTGATACTTAACTCAGTAGACCAAGGACTGTCTTTTTCCAGCATGTTAGAGTCTTAGTCCTTTTTTTAATTTTGTAAAATTATATTATTTTTTAAAATTATGTAAATTAAACTGGTTACCTGAATTTAAATTACTACGAAATAGAAGCATTATCTCACCTTATGCTGGTAAAAGAACCATAAAGGCAGACTGTCCACAAGTGAACAAACAAAACATGTCTCTGGGAAATCATTTTGCTCAAGTAAATTGTCAAAAGTGAAGTGGGAACTTCAATAGGACTTAGATGACTAACTACTCTTTATGCTTTTGACCATTTACCTCAATGAAACTAATTTCTGCACCATTAAACAAGATATCTTCAAGAGGCAAAATATTCAAAGCAGAACAGCAAAGGAAATTTAAAACTTGCTGGCAATAAGCATTAACATTTCCTTCTAAATTTTCATCATTAAGGTCACATGCCAAGGCCTTCTTACAGTTTTTCTATCCTGACTTTGAGGTGGTCCAATTTATAAAGTATGTACATTATTTTCCGCCTTCCAAATAAGTATTCATGAAGTGTGTTTTCCTCTTTATAATTCAGTAGGGATGGGATGTGTACACTCCTGGGGACAAAGAAATAATTCTAAATAAGGTGGCTGATTATCCTTCTATGTTCTGTACATAACTAAATTGACCATAGCTAATTTTGCTTTCACATGGTTGGCAAGAGGGTAAGTGTTTTGAACCAATTCGTTAAATGTTCCACTTCATAAATTGGAAACATGCCTGGTGTAGCTGATTGTGCCAGCTGGCTGATCTTCAGTATAGGGCATGTGTGCACTCTTTGTCTCATGGCATTGAATTAGCCAACTGTCTGTGGTCCCCTTTCGAGGCAAAACTAATATGAAGCGTGATTAAAGGAACTATTTTATTTCACTGATCTTTGCCTCAAAAGCAGAGAGAAATCCCACGCCAAAGGAAAAATTTCTGCTCTTGGCTATCCTGTAGGTTATCAATCCAATCAAAAACTGAATTATGAAGAAATAGTCAAAATTTTATTGACCCAATGCATTTGTCTTTCATTTCTGCAAGTGAGAATTTGAATCTCGATGTATGTCACAAATGAAAATGAGTACCATAATTTGAATCCTCAACTATTTATTTAATAATACTATTAACTAAGGGTAGCTGTGTTCTGAAATCAATAAGCCAGCTGAGAGGTGGATACATCAATGGAATTATATATAGACTCTTAGAGGCTTGAGGTACAAATTCCTGGTCTTTCCTAGGCACTGAGTTGACTCCAGTTCAGAGAGAAGAATTGGAAGCTTACAAAAATGATACTGGATAATGTGTTTGTTGAGAATTCTGTCTCTGGAGCAGCTTTTCTCCCTTTGAGAAGGGACATGTGTGATGTGGTCATTTCTGTACAATCAAGGTTGTTTGCATTTGAGATAGGAAAATGTTTTAGAAACCACTCTGTCCTTTTAAAAATCACGATTTTTTGCCGTTGTTGCGAAGAAAACCAACAGCATCCTGGGCTGCTAGCAGGTCGAGAGAGGTGATCCTTCCTCTCTACTCAGTCCTGGAGAGACACATCTGCAGTGCTGAATCCAGTTCTGGGCTCCCCAGTATGAGAGAGACATGGACATATCGGAGTGAGCCCAGTGAAGGGCCAAGAAAATGCTTAGAGGCTTGGAGCATCTAACATACAAGGAGAGGCTGAGAGCTGGAATTGTTCAACTTGCAGAAGAGAAGGCTCAGGAGATCTCATATAATGTGTCTAAATACCTGATGGTATGGAATAGAGAAGAAGGAACCAGACTCTTGGTGGTGCTTGGTGACAACACAAGAGGCAATTGGCACTAACTGAAATACAGGAAATTCCACTTAAACATAAGAAAAAACAAGACTTTTTTTTCCCTTCTTTTTAGTGAGAGAGTGCCTAAATACTGGAATAGGTTTCTCAGAGAGGTTGTGGAGTCTCCATCCTTGGAGATACTCAAAACCCCACTGGACCTGACCCAAAGCAGTGTACTGTAGTTGACCTTGCTTGAGCAGAGGTCTTGAACTGAGCAATCTCCAGAAGTCTCTTCCAATCTCAACCATTCTGTGCTTCTGTGTTTCTGTGATATTGAACAAGTAAGGAGAAAGGGAAAGTTATCAGTTTTAATTGGCATTTGAACTACTTTTTTATTACTTTTGTGGTTTTCTGTCTCAGAAAATACTAGTAGATGAAATCTGAGCTGCACAGGGCAAGGTTTGTGTCCCTAAAATAGGAGACTGCAATGTCTCATTTTTCGGTAGATTTTATTTGGCCTCTTATGGACTATCTTCACAGCAGACTTGCTGTATACCAGGGATTCTGTAGAATTTTAGTGAAACAGAAATATAATTCATTGTTTATCTTTACAAGTATTTGAGATCTACATTTTAGTCTCTCAATAGATGTTCTGTAAATAATTGAATTTACTAGAAAAATAAAATACAGGTTGCAATGAGTTTTTTAATATTTTATTGACCAAAATTAAATAGATGTCTTAAAGACTAGTATTCTTTATACCACTTAGTTTAGAGCTTTTCATGAATTCAACATACAAAGTATGGTGTGGGAAGACTGACCTATGAGAGGTAGGCTAACTGAGTTCCCCAGAGGATTGTTTTGTATCTTAATAAAAGCCACTTCTAATTATGTTTTCTCTGTATCAAAGTTTTCATACTGGCTGAAAGATGTGTTTATGCCTGTACAGAAATGGCAAAGGATAAAAATGAGGTGAGAAGACAGTGAGTGCTCAAGTAGGCATGAATAATAGTTATTGAGAGAGTAAGTGGCATCATCAGATATGTGCATGTATGAGGCACCAACTGTTAAACAGCATGCTCTGATTAGGTGCTGTCATCCCAAGCTCTTGCACAAATAGATGCTAGGGAGAGTGGAATCACTTGGCAATCCTGCCCTTGGTGTTAGCCAGCAATGACAGAACCAGTGCTCCAGCTACTGGTGCAGGCTGTTTCTCAAAGGCCTGAAGCTAGGGTTAGAGGTAGAATAGTTGGTAGGGTTACATCTGTAGTTATTTTAATCCACAAATGAAACTCTCCTGTCATCACTGCAAGTCTGACACAGTTTTTGGTTCTGGACTGGCCCTGGTGAAGGATGCCTATGCTAGGGTGCAAGAATACTTCTGCATAGCAGGCACTCTGTTGCTGCTGCCCAAAATTAATGTCATTAATGTAATACTAACAATGCAAAAATTTGTCAGCTTTACTGTATTGAGGACTAATGGAAGAAGGACACAATTTGTGAAGGTGTAGAGTCTATGGGTCATGACCTGAAGCAGCTGCAGTGTGCCAGGGTGCTTTCTGAGATATGTACTGGCAAAATGAATCAGTCCTTGGCTTGGGCATGGTCCTAGATTGTTGCAAAAATTAGGGACTCATAAGTTTTTCCTGTTTGCTGCTGCTTGCAGGTCATCCATGCGTCAGCTCTGGGGCCAAAGTGCTGTCACTCAGGAAATTAGGATGTGAAGGGTCCTGGAACTGTGCATGGAACCACTTTATGGTGACTCCCTCCTACAAAAATTTCACTGTGTTCTTTTGAACATTGCAATTTAGGCAATGCTGATAACATTTAAGCAGTTTTAGTAGGTAAATTTGAAGCGTTTTTTTAATGTTGTTTAAAGATGAGAAGAGCTATACAAGAGGAATATGTTTGTAGTTATTTGTCCCCTCATTTTCAAGAGTAATTAGATTGTAGCTAGATATTTTGGGAGTCTGTTGATGAAATATCCCTTATTTCATGAAAACAATGAATTCATGCTTTTGAACTACAACACCTCAGAGTAAAAAAGGAACATTAAGAATGTAATTCTGATGTTTAAAATTCAAGATATTCCTGGGAAACTGCTCCATATATTTCTTTCCTGTGTTAATGGAGGAAGGATGATTGCTAGCAGCCAGCTTATACATAAGCTGATGATATATATTAGTGTTGATGCCAACACATCACACCTTTGTAAGATTTCACTGACTAGATGATTAACATGTTGCTTATTTTGCTTGCTGCAGGTTTATTGGAGAGAGACAGAGGAAGAGAGATTCACTCTGAAAAATCAGTACACCAGTTTTGAGGAGGAACATTAAACAATTTAAACCAGCACCGCCTTCTAGCAATTTAGTTGCTTCCCTGCTGCAATATCTCCCAGTACTTTCTAAATATTGTATGAAGTACTTAAAGGTGAGGACACAGCTGTTGTGAATATCCATATCCATGAATCATTATTAATGACATTGCTTACTGACAGAGTTCTCTGGGTGACTATTGCGCCTGCCTCAGATGGGACTGACAATCCCTTTAAAAATGCATCAGTTCTTTTCACTCTTTACATTGCGTAGGCTTATCAAACATTATTAACCTTGTTATTTCTTGGACAGACTGTAATAAAAGCTCTAGCACTTTTTCTCTCTCCTGGGGCTGCTGCAAAATCTGCTTTTGCAAAGAGTGACTGAAACATATCTTTCAAATTAGAAGGCTAGGAAAGTAAGAAAGATAGCTGGAAATTTAGCTTGTCCTGAGCTTCAAAGTAATCACCTTTATAGCACCCTTTACAGTTGGTAATGCTCTATAATACCTTTACATTTACTTCCTGATATCCTCATAAGCCACATAGTGCTGTCACAGACTAGATTTCTCAAGGAAAGATAAGATTGACACTAAGAACATAATACGTCTCACCAAGCTTGTGGAAGCTAACAGAATCTGGATATTTTCCAGGAAAGACTTCCTGGGTGGATTATACTGAAGCTACCCAAGAAAATAAATAATAATAATAAAAAAAAAATTTCCCCTTTGTTACTGAAATTTCATTTCTTTGGAGATTTTCAGGTCTGTTCTTATTAGATTATAT
This sequence comes from Calonectris borealis, assembly GCF_964195595.1. Classification (NCBI taxonomy): domain Eukaryota; kingdom Metazoa; phylum Chordata; class Aves; order Procellariiformes; family Procellariidae; genus Calonectris; species Calonectris borealis. The sequence goes on from NC_134313.1 coordinate 63,753,342, forward strand.
AGAATAAAATATTTGGTGGTTTATTGTCTGCTGTCTAGGCTCATGTTATGGTTATCATATGTCACAATACATTCATGTAGCTCACTGCCATTTGTTGTTTGCTTTAGGTTATTGCATGTTTATATATGTTTCCTTTTCTTTTTCTCATTTATCTTTTTTACTCAAAGAATTAATCTGGCATTTTATTGAACCATATTAAGCTCTTGTTGTTGTTTCTATTTCAAGTTCCAATTTATATTTGAAAGATTATGCTTCTTAAATTTTTACGGTGCCCAAAAAGGGTTTTATCATGAAAATTATTTTCTGTAATACTGGGGAGTACAGAGAATTGATTTGATGCTAGAGAAATCATTGCAGGCAAAGCAAAAGATATTTGGGTTGATACTGAGGAAACTCCAATTACTGATATTTCATCTTCCACCATTTTCAGTTTCCCTTAAACTCCTACCTTGTAATTAACATCTAGCATGTTTAGAATCTGGTTCAGACTGTTAGATGGTTTAATGTTTAGGTATGCACCACTTTTATATTTTGAACTCTGCTGTTTTTCAAATGTGATCTTTTATATTGGCTTGAGTAGATTTGTATCTTGTGATTTTACAAAGAATTGAACTCCTTTCCCAGAGCTAGTTATTTCTCTTCTAGAAGAGAATAAAAGCTCTTCATGCAATTAGCTAATTGTTCGCATCATTACAAAATGTGGTCCCAAGGGTTATTTACTGAGCAAGAAGAGTTTATCTCTCAGTCTCACACAGATGCTCTGTCATGGACATTTTAAGCTACATTAACCAGGTGGAACGTACTTTTTCTTGTCAGGAAGGATTTGAAAGAGTAAGTATTGATGACCGTAATGTCAAAATCGTATGGAGAAATAAGGCATGATCTAATTGATAACTAGGACCTAGAATCACATACAAACAAAAAAAGGATGAATGATTTGTAGAAACAGAGGACTCTCTGTATCACTTACTAAAAATACTAAGTAGCTATTCAATGTGAAATACTGAACTGAAAAGACAGATACATACTGAAATCTAGATAGTGGAATAGGAGGTTGATAGAAAGTACTTTGACACTGACAGAAAAAGCATAAGGATGGATATGAGTACCATGAGTACACCATGTCCCTCATAATAAAAAAAAAAAACCCTCACAAAAAACAACAAAACAAACAAAAAAAACCCCAAACCCTTGTTTTTCAATCTGTTTCCAAATAATTGCTCTCACAATCAAGAAGCTGGGTTCTCAAGAATATTGTTTCCTTTTACCCAGAAATTTCCCTGTCTTCTTTTCTAAAAGTACTAGAGAATTCTCTTTAAAAAAAAAAAACCCTTAGTTTTAACAAATTAACATTCTCAAACAAAGTCTTCACAAATATTGATTTTGGTGGAATTTTATAGAAGTAAGGTGGTAGGAGATAGGGCAGCATAATCCAAATTTCAAATTTTTTAAAGACTGCTATTTTTAAAAATAATGTATTTAGAATTTTGTAGAAGACCAGCTTCTAACATACAGCATAACATAACATAACGTAATGTAACATAACATAACTTAATATAATATAATGAACTAAGTGCAGATGCTTTGCATTTAAAGGCAGCTACCAAAAATAGCTGGATTTGACTGGGCAAGGAAATCACATTTTTGTGTTTTATTTATAGATTTTTTTTAGATTTACTGTTTTTAAAATAAAAAAAATACAGGTAGTATACTTTGGACTGGAGGAAAGGAACTCAGATTCTTCCCTTGACAATATGCACGTGAAAAAAAAGACAGTTATGCCATTTATGCAATTTCAAACAGTATCATATATATTTTGATATTTTGAAAAAACTAAGAAGTATTTCCTGTTGTTAAAATACTTATAATATTATGTGTTTATTTAAAATAAAAATGCGTTGCAGTACATACTGTTCTGACTTCTTTGAAGACCTTTTTTCTTTTGTGTATTGACAAACTATGTTTCTCATTTTTCTACTGGAGCAATATTTTTCTCAGAAAGTTGTATTTGCTTAGCATCAAATAGAATTCAAAATTTTGCTGATTATGTAATGTACAGAAAAATAGTTTTAATTGAAAACTTAAACACTCCTGCTATCAGTAGTTTTTCTCCTACATGAACAAAATGTTCATCTTTTCATCAAAGATATTTTTGATGCATTGAAGGTTTCAGTTATGAGAAAGTTTCTGCTATCTTTAAGTTTTTTCTTTTGAAATGGAATCTAAAGTCCATTGAGTCTGCTGACATTATACTTATATGCTGGATGTATGTATGCAGACCAAATTGGAGACCTACCTTTTTCTGACAGATTCCTATGCTGGATGACCCAAAACACATCTGAAGATTCCACGAGATCTGGTATGGTCATGCACAGTCAAAGGAAAGAAGGTTATGTTTTTAGATGTTCTACAGATTTTTTAGAAAGAGAGATCCCAACTTATGAAAAATTTTGAGAGCCAAGGAGTTTCCACAGACATGCAGGAAGCTTTTCATTATGGACCTTGTCTTTCAGATGTTTTGGCATGCTACAGACATAAAGCAAGTTTACTTGCTATGATTCCAGAAATGGTGAATAGGGTTTATGCTCCTGAAGCCCATGAGAACTTTAAAGCCCTTCTCTATTGAATTAAATGGGTATATTTACAAATGTTGCCTGTGCATGTCTTTTTTTTTTTTCTCTTGTTATAGGCTTGTAGTTCTGGCCTTGTCCCCACACATGCACACAAGCTGGCACCAGTGAAAATTATAAAAAAACCCCATTTTTTTACAAGTGTATTATACAAACTCAGTGTTGTGACTGAGGACTGTGTTATGACAAAACAGGTTCTGGTTAATACAAAGAGATCCTAGTTCATCTATTGGTTTGGAAATATGATAGAAATTAAAGAGGTTGGAAACTTTTTTCAGTTTTTGATTTTTCATCCTTTGCAGGTGGAAGGTTATAAATCAAAGTCAGAGTGCAAGGTTTCTTCAGAGCTGTAAAGCAGAATTATAACCTGCTCTGTCTAGGATTTTCCCAAATTGCTAATACATGTATGATTGCTTAATGGTTGGAAGAGATTCAGATTTAATGCTTTAACCTTTTACCTGTAACAGAATTTAAAACACTTCATGAATTCCTATGGAAGGAAGCACCATCACTTTAGAAATCATACCTTTGGGATATTTCTATTCGTTTAACTCTGTACTGGCATTTGTTTCCACATTTTTATTAGCTGCATGAAATTTAAGAAAATAGCTCTCTGTATTAGAGGTGTCCATCTGGAAAAGGATGCAGCAGTACTTTGGGTAGACAACAAGGAGGGAGTATAGGGAGAACCAAGTGTGGCTACTGCTGATGGTATAGGACTGGAAAAGCCATTTCCTAGTCTACCACTGGGAGTTATACTTGCCACATTTTCAAAGTGTCAAAGATTCTTCTTCCTGCCTCTCTCCAATTGTAACTTTTTTAAAGTGGATTTTACAGAAAGGACCACATTGGAGCAAAAAGACTATGCAATTAATTGTGTTTTCCCGTGTCTGCTCAGATGTTTTTCTAAAACTGTGGATGTCAGTTAGTGTAGGGCACCAGCTGTTCCAGAAATCTGGAAACCCTCATGCCCGTGACCCCGAGCTGTCCAACTGGCAACTCTTTCCAGAGCAGCAGTTTCTGAAAGCACCAGATCCCCGTCCCCAAGACAGCATACATGCAGGGCCAAGTTCAGACCAGCAGACCTTGGGAGGCCGGGCACTGTGTAAGCTGGCAGAAAAACTAGTATAAGCCCATCTGAGATTTTCCTGTTTGTCAAAAGAGACAGCAGTGACGAAACAGCCAAATGCTGCTGATTCAGCGTTTCCTGGTGAAAACCTGCTTTGTTCAAAAGTTCCCGACTAACTTACTTTCAGCTTTCCTAATGTACTTCAGTGTTAGCCCAGTAATTTAGCTTGATGTTTCTATTTTTTTTTGCGGACTGCCAAATTAAATCAGTTTGGAACATGTTGGTACGTTTTTATTAGGGACTGGAAACAATCTAATAAACTTTTTAAGGCCATTTTTCTTAGTCTTATTTTACTCCAGGTAATCTGTATTCCTCCAATTCTTCCCACTTGTATATTATTTTCTTGAATGGTTATTCTTTTTTTTTTCCCTTAGTAAACATAATCACCTAAGATTACAAATCTTGACAGTAATTTTTCTCCCTCTTTTCTGTATTACATTATGAAAGCTAAAATTATAAATGACAAGACTTTTGAAGAAGAGTCATCATATCACCATGTATAAGGACTGTCAATATCCCCACCTTTAGCATATTGTTTACATGGTTTTGGTTACTTTTTTACCACTTAGCCTGGGATTACTGGTTGATTAATTTATTTCTCTTTCCACGAGGGGACATGTTAAATCTTGTGCATCCATCTCACACCCAATGTGTCAATAATAACGCCTGAATAACATATACTTGTATTTTTTTCACATTTGTTTTTTATCATGACTCAGTTTCCTTCTTCTTTTGCCTGATTCAGGATTGTGCGTTCCATTTTTAAGAGAGAAAACTCTTTTCTTTCAGACATTATTATGATTCTGTGTATAGGTGGAAAATATTTTCCATTCCTAAACTGTGTGGTATTCAGACTTTTGCAGTTTGTGGGCCCTGTTATATTTGACAGTGGAGTATATGACAACAATTTATTGAACTTATAGTGTCTGATAACAGGCTTGGTTTTTTAGATTCAGAAATATCTAGAAGAGTCCTTTGAAATGGCTCTCAGAAATGTGTGGGTCACTGAACTATGTTAGAAGCAGTGCAGCCAGATTAACCCACCAAAGAATTCTTATTATTACCTGGAGTCCTGTAAAAGACAAACTATCTTTTGGGTTCCCATTCTGGTCCTAGGTGAAAGAAAGAAATCAATTAAAATAAACTTTTTTAGGAAGGCGAGGCAGAATCGAGTAGTGAAAAGATACAAACTGTAGTGGGAACATTAAGTCTCTGATGAGGTGGATGAGGAGAAAGATGACTTGATAATGAAAGAGTAGGTAGAAGGGAGAGTTGTCAATTTATTTGATTTTAGCATTTCTTAAAAATGTTCAAATAATTTAATTATATAAAAACCTGTGGTGTTATTTTGTAAGATGTTCATGCAGAGAAAAGGAAGCCCTAAATGTCCAAACATAAAAACAAACTAGTATTTTTTTTTTTAATATGTCATAGTTCTAATGCCATCTCTTTCATAATAAAAGGCAAAAGCTGGACAGAGTTAGTGGCTTTGGAAGTCCCCAGACTGACTAGACATATGTAGAGAATCGCTTCTCTAGTTTGTTCTGGACTCACAACATCCTGCGTATCTTGGTGCAACGGCCTTATGTGATGCTTAACTCTTTTTCAGCTGAAGAAGAAGGTTTGTTGCCCTTCAGCAATCTTAGAGGATCACTTGATCAAGCATATTTTCACTTCTTATTCAGAGCAGTGTGAGCCAACAGGACGTGAGAAGCAGCACAGGAGAGCAGCAAGCAGACTGAAAAGAAGACAGACAGTGCAAAGACTGCCCAGTCATCCCTGGAAAATAACAGGTGCCACAACGATAAAAATTCGAAGAGATAAAATGTGTTTTGGTGTCTAGAACTAACAAAACCAAAATCAAAGTATGTCAGTGTCCTACCAAAATAATCATGAAAAGAAGGACAGTTGAAAGAAACAGTGAACAGAATCCATAAAGCTGAATTACCTTCAAAACAGAGAACATAAAAGAAAAATAAGGGACATAGGTGATACAGTGATACAGTAAAAAATGAGTAATAGAGAACCAAAAGAGAAGCACACCTAACAGAAATCACATATAAGTACCTGTAAAAATGTGTAAGAAACACAGGGTAGGATAAGCTGACAGAATTCCTCCATACGTCTTAATCTTGATTTATTACATAATCTTTATGAAGAAACATTTTAAGATGTAAAAGAATTTCTAAGATGTAAATACTTCTTTATACATCTAAAATTGACATATACATATATCTATTGACCTTACTAAGTTACTTCAGCATCCAGCATCTACTTACATTTATATCTACTATGTAAATTTTGGAGAATATAATCAATGTATTTATTTTATAATTTGATTATATTTTGACATTTTTCTTCCCACATTAGAATTTATAATAGAATTATTCAGCATATGAAAGAAGAAATATAGGAAACAAGAACAGATGAAAACCAAGATGTCAAATTTGGATGAAGTTGTCCTTGTTGAGATAATGATACACTATGTGTGACTCAGTCACTTAAAAATGCTGAACAATTGAGAATTAGAACATGAAGTGCATCCTTAATAACATCAGTAATAATAACAAGAATAACAACAACATCATCTGTTTTCCAATGGGGGGGTACTTACATGAATGTATGTGAGCATATATAAATATTCACACACGTCACTCTTACCCATAAACACACATTTCAATTAAGACACAGAATTTTTAAGTATTAGAGAGCCTTTGTGTCCCATATGAAATATTTCTTTCACCTAATCAAGTCTTAATTTTTCTAGAGTGGCTTTGTTCATTGCAAAGAGAGGAGCGGTTCCCTAAGTATGTAAAAAGCTAGTTGCCCCTCCTAAATGTTGTGTTCTGCTGCATTTTATTCTCTTGGTTCATATTAGAAAGGCATCCATATTGATCTATTCTTGAAGAGGGATCAGTATTTCACAGAAAATGAAGAATTCCTTAAAATTCAACTTCTAACTAAGTCAGTTAATTTAAAATGATCCAACATCTTTGTAAGTGGCAGAATATTTTCAGTTACCCTGGCACAAGAGGTTATATCTAAATCAACCTAATGGCAGAATATGAACAAGTTATCTTTGTGAAAACTTGATGTAAACCTCAAGCAAAAAGGCTTCAGAGACATCAGAGTATAGTTTTAGAGAACATTTATTACAAAGGCAAATTCTTGTTTAATTTACTATAAATATACATAAAGATACGATAAGTCCACTCATTCAGTATGAAACCAAGAATAGAATCTGGCCAGTAACATTAATATTTTCTCACTGCAAATGAAATATTTAAACATAAAGCAACCATTGCACAAGCATAAAGGCTGACCTGCACCTAAGCCTAAAAAGGAAAGTTTAACTCGATATACCACTAAGAATTTCACAATGATTAGCCTGAATGTTGAACCTTATTATCAGCTTAATCTCCTTGTCTTTAAAAAGGGGAATATTGCAAACACAATTTTAAAAGTTTTATGCTTTTACGGGCAAAGGTTAATATTGAGCCATAAGAGTTTAAGTATATATTTCTCATGCAGAGGCTTTTCCTTTGATGTGAAGTCACAAACTCATCACCTTACTATCACAATGAGAATGCATTTCCTAGTACTATCTTTTCGCGTGCTCAGGAGTTTATTTGTATAGACCTGATTCTCATGCTAGATGCTCAGCACTTTTAGAGTTAAAGCAATAATGGCTTTACTCATTTTCAGCTTTTGAAAATTAATGCAAGATCCTTAAACATTCTGATTATATAATTTCTCATGTTTAGTATGTGCTGTAGAGCAGGTTGTACAGATGCAGCCAGGATGAATGTTAGGTGTGCCCTCAGGCTGACTAGTTAATCTAGTTAAGAACCTGTTTCAAAAGATATGTCTGAATCCTGATGTATACAGCAGGAAAATACTTCTTTTTTATTGTGCTGCTCTTGGGTATATTATATTGGGAAGACTCTGGGTGATATGTTGAGACCAGTGTTTGATGAATCATAAAAATTGGGCTGAAATGCTTTAGAAAAATGGTGCATTCAATATATTTTATCTCTTTTTATAACTCACACACTATCTGCAGGCATATTTCCACATTAAACTAACATTTAATGACCCTGGAAGAAGAAGTCCTGATTTGTTTCAGTAAATAACTGCTTTAATATACTTGACAGCTAATCTCTACATTCTTTTCTTCTCTCCTCTCCCTCAACTTTCTGCTGCAGTGGACCTTCAAAGTAGAAAGGCCCTTGTTCAGTAGCTTTGATAATTTACCCAATATCCCATGCTCAGTGCAAATCAGTGCAGGGCATTTTCACAAAATAATTTATTACCTCACCATTAGAGGCAGCTCTACTCTCATTATTTTAAATACAGTCCTTAGATTCCATCTTTTGATTAAAAAGATTAAGTTTAGTTTTTATCTGTTTTGTCATACAGTGGATAATTTAATAGTGTCTTCCAGTTAATGTGTCTGAATGGTGTTCAATGGATTAAGAAGAAATGAGCTGAATTTCTGAGTACTGTTCATATTGAAACCAGCTTTCTGCCCCTGGTTTCAATTTAAATCATTGCCAGTAAGATTAGGTGGCATGGTCCCATGTGGATTTTATCTGAATGAGCTTTAAAGATGTTCAGCTAAATGTATTTCTGATAACTAAAATAAAACCCATCAGCATAGTTCCATGGTAGACTGTTAAAATTATTACAGAATCACGAATGTCTGAAACACTTTTTTGCCCTTCCAGCCCCTAGTAATTCATACCAAGGCTGTGCAAAGTAGCACATTCTTAGGAAAAATAAAAAAAAAAAAAGAAGAAAAAAAAGAAACAAGAAACAAGAAACAAGAAACAAAAAAAAAAAGCTTGTTAAATGTGAGAGTTCTGGGTGGTCAAATATTAGTTTGGAGGATTTCATGTCAATGGCATTTTATGCTTCCAGACTGGCATAACATGACAACAGCCTAAATGAGAAGCTTGACAGTTTTCAAAGGATAAATGCTGCCATCTTTCAAAAATTATTTTAGATCACTTACATTGTATATGAATATATGGATATAGGAATAGCAGTGTTCTCTCTATACTACAAGATGAAAACTATAGGAAAAAAACACAACAATCATATCTTTTTAGAATTAAAAAAATCAAGAATATATTTGGTATTGTCAGATGCAGTAATTTTAACATTTTACTCCATGCAGAGCAATAGTTAAATGTAAAGTACTTTAACTTTACTCTTCATATTAATATTAAAGATAAAGAATCCTTAGCGTTATTTTTGTTAAGATACACAAGTGATCTGGTGATATGCCCTGTTTTTTAAAAAAATGTAAAGTATACTAATTTGCAATAGGTTTTCCTAGTTCCAGTTATTTTTAAAAAGTTTCCTGTATCTGGGATTCAAGCCATACATAATAAATGAATAAATAAATAAATAAATAAACCCTAAACAAAAACTACCACCAACAAAACACCTAAACAAATCCAACCCCCAAAACTCAAAACAGTTCTTGCAAAATAGATTTAACTCCTAGAGCCATTGGCAGTCCAAATAGTCCACACCTATATCAAAGGAATTAGACATCATTCTGAAACAAATCTTTGGGAGCAGTTGGGGTATATCTTGCAGAGATGATAAAGGGTCTTCTGAAAATGTACCACTTGAAACTCAAATTCATGGCACAAAGAAATTCAATCTCTACTAATTAAAAACACCTGCAAATAATATTAAAATTATTAAAAAATAGATGGGTGCTTTATAGAATCATAGAATCATAGAATAGTTTGGGTTGGAAGGGACCTTTAACGGTCATCTAGTCCAACCTCCTCCTGCAATGAGCAGGGACATCTTCAACTAGGTCAGGTCCAACCTGACCTTGAATGTTTCCAGGAATGGGGCATCTACCACCTCTCTGGGCAACCTGTGCCAGCCTTTCACCACCCTCATTGTAAAAAGTTTCTTCCTTTTATCTCGTCTAAATCCACCCTCTTTAAGTTTAAAACCATTCCCCCTTGTCCTGTCGCAACAGGCCCTGCTAAAAAGTCTGTCCCCATCTTTCTTGTAAGTCCGCTTTAAACACTGGAAGGCCACAATAAGGTCTCCCCAGAGCCTTCTCTTCTCCAGGCTGAATAACCCCAACTCTCTCAGCCTTTCTTCATAGGAGAGGCATTCCATCCCTCTGATCATTTGTGTTCTTATAAGTTCTTCTTTGAGACATTAAGATTCAATTTGATTCAGTAATCTGAAATTTAAGTAATTTGATCAAATAAGTTATTTGAACTTTTTTGGTTGAGAGATGGCAAAAATTTCCTGTCTAGTTTCAGTGATTCACCACTTTTACAGGGCAAAATAACCATAATGATAATCTAAACAGAGTTTTTAATTGGACACTGAAAACAGCACATCTTTCAAATACAGTAATTCACAGTTGAACTGAAACATAGTTTTATAAAGACATGCAATCTTGATTCAAATTTTTACTACATATGGGTTATCTTTGGCTTAGATGTTTTTCAGGATCTCTTCATATATCACTGTATTTATCCCTATGGAAACAAACATAATCAGTGAAACATAGTGATCACAATCAAATGAAAACTTCATAGCACTGAACAATAGCAATTTTCTTGAAAAGACTAAAAGTCCACATGTCCTCATGTCAAAACTTTGTTTGATCCACGACTAAAGAAATATTATTTAGTGAAGATAAATAAGAAAATTTTCCCAATTAAATGCTTCAGCAATATTATTTTTTTCTTAATATTGTATTTCTTCCTGGAATAACATTTCAGTCTTTAATAATGAAGGTTAAATAACATCAAACTTCATTACAACTTTTTGTCGCAGTAACTAGGTATCGTGGTTTAACCCCAGGCGGCCACTGAGCACCATGCAGCTGCTCATTCACTCCCCCCACAATGGGATGGGGGAACGAATCAGAAGGGTAAAAGTGAGAAAACTTGTGGGTTGAGATAAAGACAGTTTAATAGGTGAAGTAAAAGCCACACACACAAGCAAAGAAAAACAAGGAATTCATTCACTACTTCCCATCAGCAGGCAGCTGTTCAGCCATCTCCAGGAAAGCAGGGCTCCATCACACGTAACGGTTACTTGGGAAGACAAATGCCATCACTCCAAACGTCCCCCGCTTCTTCTTCTTCACCCAGCATTATAAGCTGAGCATGACATCATATGGTATGGAATACCCCATTGGCCAGTTGGGCCAGCCATCCACGCACCTGGCAGGGCACGGGAAGAGGAAAAGTCCTTGACTAGCGTAAACATCACTTAGCAACAACTAAAACATCAGTGTGTTATCAACATTATTCTCAGACTACATCCAAAACACAGCACTATACCAGTTAATAGGAAGAAAATCAACTCCATCCCAGATGAAACCAGGATAGTATCCACCCCTTATTCCATACCATTTCCGTCATACTCAGGTCCCACATTATCCAATACATACTCAGCACCCACCACCTCCCTTCCCATCCTTTGATATAATAATCAGATATCATTCCCTTAGTCTGTGGACCACCCCTGTAAAATGTCTGTAAAATATCCATAAAAGCCCACGAAATGTCCATTGAGTTCATTTAGTCCATGACTTAGGGTTCCGTCTGTTATGGTGGTCACTCAGGTCAGGAGAGGTGGTGTGTTGCGTGGAGTTATTGGGCACCAAAGCCAGCTCAGGTTGGGTCACTGCTGCTTTTGCACTACTTCTTGTAAGGCTTCTCCTCCATTGGTTCAGGTGGTTCCTTCTATAGTAATTCCTACAACATGCAACTCAAATCACGGGTTACAACAATTTAAAAGTATATCCATTACAATCTCCACCCCTGGTCCCTTTGGACCAGACCATCAGGTTTAACATTGCAATGAACTCCTCCCCTTGCCCTGCTCCGGCTTGGACTTATCCATAGACTGCAGTCACTTAGGGTTGTACCTGCTCCAAGTGGAGCCTTACCTATGAGCCACAGTCTCTCCAGGGGTATACCTGCTGCGGCATAGACCTATCCACAGCCACAGTTGCTTCGAGGTGCACTGGCTCCATCATGGCCTTACCCACAGCCACTGTCCCTTCAGAAGTAAACCTGCTCCAACATGGCCTTACCCATGGCTGCAACCTCTCCAGGGGTGTACCTCCCCTGTCATGGGCTTATCCACGGCCACATGCTCTGAGGTACTCCAGTATGACCTCATGCACAGCCACTGACGCTTCAAGGTGTACCTGCTGCAGCATGGACTTATCCACGGCCACAGACGCTTCGAGGTGTACCTTCTCCAGCGTGGACTTATCCTTAGGCCACAATCCCTTCAGAGGTATACCTGCTGTGGCACGGACATAATCACGGCCACAGACACTTCGAGATGTACCTGCTTGGGCATGGGCTTATCCACAGTCACAGACACCTCGGGGTGTCCTGTTCCCACATGGACTCATCCACAGGTCACAGTCCCTTCAACTCGAGTGCACACTGGAGTTCCAGCCTGTCCAGCACAGCAGCACAGAAACAGCAGCGATGCCCTGGCCATCTGCCAGCCCAGGCGCATCCCCACTGCTGTTATCAAATTGTTCCTAGGCACAGCAGAGTCAGACGATAAGCAGTGCAGCAGTACAGCAAGCAGTGAAAGCAAAAAGCAGCCACTAACGAGCACAAGACTCTAATACACAGTAAGGCAAGCAAGCCCCATGGCAAGCACAGGAGCCTGCCAATTAATAGCTATAAATTTGATCTAGCACAATCCAATCAAACCTGTCGTTATCTCGAACCCTTCGAGCCCCATGTTGGGCACCAAAAAAGACTATCGTGGTTTAACCTGGCAGGCAGCCAAATACCACACAGCCACTCGCTCACTCCCCCCCACCCCCCAGTGGGATGGGGAGAGAATCGGAAGGGTCAGAGTGAGAAAAACTCGTGAGTTGAGATAAAGACAGTTTAATAGAACAGAAAAGGGAAAATAATAATGAGTGAGACAATGGGACTCATTTCCGAAACACCCTCATAGACACCTGGGCCAAAGAGCATGGCATTGCGTGGATATATCACATCCCCTACCATGCACCTGCCTCCGGGAAAATCGAACAATACAATGGACTGCTAAAGACAAATGCCATCACGTCTCCCCCTTCTTCTTCTTCGCCCAGCCTTATACTCTGAGCATGACGTCATATGGTATGGAATAGCCCATTGGACAGCTAGGAGGGAGTATAGCTCAGCAAATTAATTAGGAAAGGTCCTTTTACCTCAATGTAGCAAAATTGTGCAGAGGATTGTAAAATTATTAATATTTTCAAGCCCTTTTTGTGGTATTTGCCACCACATTGGCCTTAAACACTGGTATTGTGGAACACATTGTAGAATAATATCCCCATTTTACCTCAAGAGAAATAGACACAGCTATAAGAAGGGCAAGTTTTGCAGCATCTCAGTTGCTTCTGAAAAATGTGAATCTTGTGTTTCAAAATATTTATTCTTTTATATGCATATTTTTATGCTGAAATGCAAAAAAACCTTTGCCCAAACAATGTGGCCTATTGCTTTTTGTATGTAAACTTTCTTATGCTCATTTTCAGCTAAGACGACAAACAGAATCCAGAGTGTCTATTGAAGTCCCAATTAAACAGAAGAAGAGGCATTTTGGCTATAATTGGACTACACCAACAAGACATTTAGCTGTTACAAATATTTTTCACTCAGTTATCCAAGCAAAACTTTTGTAATGCCCCACTCAAGTACATTTACTTAGAAGAGGTTCATTAGACAAGCTAATATAAAGTGAAAAGAATATGGACAATTTATAACTCCTCTTTGCCTAAAGTTTTGGGTAAAAACTTGATTGATTGATAAAGTCTGATTGAAATATTTTTATGACTAAGATGGTTCAAAACTTTAAAAAAAGCTTTTATGGATAGTGAACATAGTATAATTTTTATATAGCATCCATATATCATATATTAAAACAAATCACTTAGGAAACTGGTTCTCGCATGAAGTAGAAGTGAATAGAAATGTTTCAAGGAAATATAGATTTTTTTTTCTCATTTGTTATTTTTCTTTCTAAGTTTTGATTATCTTATATAATATTCCTGGCTTTTAAAAATGTGAATATGTTGCACAATCCTCAAAATGTCTCAAAACTATTTTATTTATTTATATATTTTTTACTTTTATGTATTAAATATAGTTCTGTAATCCTGGATGTACTTTGAATATATTCACTGATTTAAAAAAGGTCTACTCTATTTCTGCTCAGATCTCTTCCAGTATTATAATATTTTGACATGTGAAAAATGTTTTGTTTTATACATTGGTAGCCAATTCTTGTCACAAATGATATACCAGAAGTGAACACAGCACAAAATCATGCTAAAACAACTTTTCCTTGTTCAGTTTGTGTGATATAACATCACATTTCTTGTGGCTTTTGAAAGACATAAAAGATCTATAATTTACAGTGTGGGTGGGATTTGTTCAGCAAGGTAGATATTGACATAGATATAATAATTTTAATGTTTGAAAGCAATAATTCATATGTTTCTCAGTTAGTTCCCAGATTGAGACATGATACCAAGATTATCCAAGATGCCAAACCAAAAGTCTTGAAAGAAAAAAATAGAGAAAATAACAAGACTGTTATTAAATATATTCAATGTATAAGCTATAATTTAATTTCAGTTCTTCATGTAAATATTTTTAGCAAGGGCTTTTTGTAAAAAAGTTTTGCAGTCCCTGATCTTCATTCATTCAAAAAAATACAATTCTTTAATAAAAATTATTATATTATAAAAATAAAAATTAGGAGAACATATATACCCTATGTGGTATTCATATGAATGCCATTATGCTATGTATCACATGCTGCAGGAAAGAAAGGCACAATGAGTGCTAAGCATGGACCTTAACTTCCCATGAACATTAATAATACATGAAGGAGAGTGCTTAGCCAGACATTCAAAGAGAATTGCAGTCATGGCCTTGTGCTGCTCTTACAGACTAATGTATCAGAATGACAGCTGCTACCTATTCCCTGCAGCATAGTCTTTATTCATGTTGTAACCATGCAACAAAGGTAGGATCCCTGCTTTTCTAGTCTACCCTGGGGAGAAAATTCATTCTTTGAGAACATTTTTTTAGTTCTGATTTTGATTTAAAAAGCACAGTTTTTCATGCCAAGAAAAACATAATTATGGAGAAATTTCATTATAATAACCACTATTGTGCTTTATTTTATGAAGAGTTTATGTATTCTTTTTGTATGGATGCAAAGCAAAATATGAACTACAGTTGTGCATTATGAAAGATTTATGGTAAGTAAAATTATTTTTAAAAACCCTCAACTTTAAAGGATTTCTAGGATAAAGCTGACTGTCTGGGTTTCCGGTAATTAATTCTATTATTAATAATGAAAAACTACCATGACTCTAGTTTTCAAGAATTAGTATAGACATATGAATGTGCTTGTATGAATTCAGGGTGTTCCTGGATATATCCATTGGTATTCAAGGGAGACAGAACACTCACGGCAAACTGTTCCATGCTGATCGCCCAAGACATTGAAACACTGCACACTTCTATTGAATTAATGGCATCGGTTGTTTCAGAAAACAAATCCATGTCATAATGTAAAAAAAGAGATGTGCAGAAGGAGATGTTACTCCTAGCTTCCATAAGGTTTTCTAATTGGAGCATTTTACATAAAAAGTAAGGCAGTAATATTTTTAAATATTCATTCACCACTGTTTCCAGTTGCCCTTATTTTTGTGTTTGTTTTAAAAAGATTGCAGTAGCCAGTAATGCATAAAATCAAGAAACATAATAAAGTATAATGAACATGAATGGAATAACATGACTCAGTCTAGCACGACATGCTTGGTATCATTGTCAAAGAGTAAACTCCATTTTGTGTTAATACTCTAGTGATTTGACACTAGACTTTAATACAAAAGGTATAAAAACTCTGTTTGACTAATGAAAATGTTTAATGAAAACACAAATGCTAGTGGATTTTGTTTAAAAGCATTGATGCTTTTTAAATAATATAATCACAATATGTAATGTGCACTTTGCAGTCATCAAATTGGTTTACAAATTACACTTGAGAATCAGAGCTCTCATCTGGGGGAATAAAACATTTCTAACCCTTATTAATGCAACAGTTAGATTAAAAATGTGTATTAGAAGCTCAGTAGTATGCAAAGAGCTTGTGAGACATAAACAACCTCAGACTATTTCATTCATCGATATTGATGGCATTGTCAGGGAATTTGATATTTCTCAGTATTTCAAAGCATGCAAAATTTTGCTGGAAGAGTGTCGTAGTTTAACTCCAGCCGGCAACTAAGCCCCACCCAGCTGCTCGCTCACTCCCCCCCAGTGGGATGGAGGGGAGAAGCAAAAGGGTAAAAGTGAGAAAACTCGTGGGTTGAGATAAAGACAGTGTAATAGGTAAAGCAAAAGCCACACACACAAGCAAAGAAAAACAAGGAATTCATTCACTACTTCCCATCAGCAGGCAGCTGTTCAGCCATCTCCAGGAAAGCAGGGCTCCATCATGTGTAACGGTTACTTGGGAAGACAATCGCCATCACTCCAAACGTCCCCCCCTTCCTTCTTCTTCCCCCAGCTTTATATGCTGAGCATGACACCATATGGTATGGAATACCCCATTGGCCACTTGGGTTAGCTGTCCTGGCTATGCTCCCTCCCAGCTTCTTGTGCACCTGGCAGAGCATGGGAAGCTGAAAAGTCCTTGACGAATGTAAATATTACTTAGCAACAACTAAAACATCAGTGTGTTATCAACATTCTTCTCATACTAAATCCAAAACACAGCACTATACCAGCTACTCAGAAGAAAATTAACTCTATCCCAGCTGAAACCAGGACAGAGAGACACTCATTCCACCTTATTTATGTCCATTATGAGAAGCAAACGGTTCATTCAGATAGAATGAAATCTGTACTGTCAGTCTTCGTTGTCTACTAACAAGCTTTTCAAACAAATACTTGGATGCGTTCTTTAACTCTGTCACTCATGCCCTGGAAGATATCCCAGAAGACGTTCATAAAGCTACTGCTTCATCCTCTTCAAAATCTGTCATTAGAATATGCTTTTGCCATCACATCTACAGGAAGAAGTTAATACCTGTGGAGAGCATTTCTGTTCCATGGGTACTTTCTATTATATAGCCCTAGGGTGTTCGGGTTCATGAGTGTAAGCTCCTACCCCCATTTTCATATAATTTACCTGAACCTGCCCATTGCTCTGCATTTTTCTTCAAGGAAGGGATTTTCTTGGACTACTTTGCAGATGCCTTCAGTATTTATGGAAACAAACATGAGAGAAGACAAAGAGCAAGGATCCATGTCACAGCCAGAAAGTTCAGGAAAATAAAGTCTACATCTGAAGAGAACAGCAGCAGAGGGTATGAGAAGGTGGACTGATGACTGGACTAGTGCTCCAT
Source organism: Calonectris borealis (assembly GCF_964195595.1). NCBI lineage: Eukaryota > Metazoa > Chordata > Aves > Procellariiformes > Procellariidae > Calonectris > Calonectris borealis. Next base: position 63,770,551 of record NC_134313.1, read on the forward strand.
TTCTCAAACACTCTTGAAAAGAGGTAAGGAGATTCTGAATTGTCTGATTGGAGTCTCTATTGTAACTGCTAAACTCTGGACAAAGCAATCCACAAGAAGTAATTGTGCTAAAACTGTACAGCAATGTGTATCTTCAACTGTAAATCCCAGTAATGCAGATATGAGAGAGAGATATGGAAGAGATTCTTGGAGACAAAGGAAGTAAATATTGCCACAGAATTTAGGGATGTTTCCTTGAGGTTTTGTACTATGGAAGGCATAAAGCCATTATCATACTAATCTGTGAATTCTGTCAGAGGAAAACGCTCAAAGCAGAAGTTCATTTCAACGGGATTTAGATAGGGACTGTAATTTCATATTTCACATTGCAAGGATTGTCTGCTCTACTTTTCTCTCAGCAATTCAGGTCTTAAAAATATATTTTTAATGTATGAAATAATCTTCTTTGGAGACTTGTGTTTTTTAGTATGTTAAATATGTAAAACTAAATAATGAAAAGATAGCAGTTGTTCACAAGCTTAGCCTTGTTTGCCTCCTGTGTGTCTTTCAGGTAACTGCCTTCTTGTTTCCCAGCAGCAGCAGCCGTGTTGTTTTCCGTATGTTTCTTCATTGTGCAGATAAGTTGCACACTCTATATTCAGAATAATATTCTTTTGAAGGCTGAAGTCTTTGCCCATTTGCAGCAGCTGTGTCCCATCTCTGATTCCTCAGGTGGCTGTTCAACTATTCCCTGCCTATCTCTTTTTCATGTACTGCTACTTCATCCCAGGCCAATTTGCTGAATATGTTCTTCTTTCTTTCCTTTCGCTTTTATGTATACTTGGTTTTGCATGTTGTTTTTTTCTTTTTTTTTTTTAATATCTCTTTACCAAATGACACACTTCATTCCATTGTTTTTGCTCTCTGCCTTTAGCTGTACCGTTCCAGATGAACCCTTCAGATGATGACATGAAGAAAAATGTTCTGATTTAATACTCTCTCATGTTACAGATCACACTGATTAGCCTTCAGAACCATAAGTCACCAGTTACTTAATCCTATGCCATGCCAGTGTTTTTAACAACTAAGTGCTCCTGAAAACCTAAATGTTTGGTTTCTGGAGAATTAATACCTGGGGAACAATCCTTTCTGCATCATTTGAAATCAAGTTGTAGTGGTGGATATCTGATTTGGCAATCAGTTATAAATCAAAGTGTCAAGATATTTTGGCTTCGGGAGCTGAAAACAAAATGCATTGAATTCTGCTTCTAGAATAATTCATAATTCTTAGTAGCCACAAAATAAGAAAGAACATATTCCTGTGGTAGGAATGGCACTTGCCCCTGTGGTAGGCTTTTTTGGCCCACTTTAATACAGCCTTTAAGATGGGTTTGCCCTTGTGATATTCATTAATAGCACTGTTTAAAAAAAAAAGACTAATTTTCTTTTAATGCAAGTAGGGTAAATGGTAAGTAGAAAGGTGTGAAGTTCTTTATTTTCAGTTTTTGAAATAAAGTTGGCATATGTTTGAAATTTATTAGTGTGGCAGTGAGTGTACTGAAGGCAGTAGAGGAGCATTCAGGGAATGGAAGTGAAGTAATTACTACAGGCAGAAATTGAAGAAAAGCAGAAAGGATGTACAAAGAATAGAACTGAGAAAAGTGGGATGTAAAAGCTAATTTTGCATAGTAAATATGTTTTATGATGCAAAGGTGTGCAACTTCAGTAAGTGATCTATTTGTCACCAGAAGAGTTTCTTTGGCCAACATGTATGAATTATAAGGTTGTTGCAAAACAAACTGCAGGATGCGTGCTTTACAATGAGAAACGAGATGTCATTGAGGAGGCTTTAAAAACAAGTATTTTAGCTAAAATAACAATGTATGGACAATTAACCACTTGTGCAGAATTTTAACAAGGAATTTTAAAAGTAAGAATTTCAAAAGAAGAGATTCTGAATGGGTAGATTGCTAATTTATTTTGCAGGATTTGTAAACTGATTTATTTCATTAACCCACCTCCTGTGGAAGGCATTGGCTAAAGAATTAATTCTGACTTTGAGGAACAAAAGCGTAACAGTAATGGCTTATAAATGAGAAGCCTCACCATGGCAACCTAGAAAAGAACCTGTTGTTCAGAACTGTCAGAGCTCCTACAGCTGCTGCTGTTGCTCAAGAGAAACATGCTGTCTCAACTAACTGTGCTTTTGGACTTATTTCTGAAGGTCAGACCACAGTTTTGAGGATCACAGTCAAGGTTCTTTCCTCTTAAGAAGAAGGGAATTAATTGCTACACTTGGGAGGAGGTTAAAAAAACCCCCAATATTTCTTGCTCTTATTGGGGTTGGAGTTATAATATGAAAAATAATTAGAGTATAGAATTCAATACCTTGGGAGATGGCAAAGATCTGGCAAAATTTCAACAAGTACTTGGAAAAATCAAAACTTTCGGTCATACCTTGCTTCTTTATAACAGAAACAATTTATCAGCTGTGGTCTAGCAAAGAGTTACCATTGATAGGCCTAAATACAAGAAAAAGGGAATCTGGGTTCATTAATAAACTGTATGTGATGCATTACCATGCACTTTGGGTGGTGGATGAAGCTTGTAGGACTCAAACTGAACATGTTGTTGAATGACAAGAAAAACATAAGAACAGATATTTAATTTCTTTTTTTTTTTTTTTTTTTTGTGGATGTTGGTACTGGACATTGAGCTTTAGAAGAAAATGGACTACGGAGATGTTACCATAAATCTCTGCTCAAAAAAGAACCTAAAATAGTCACTGTCAAACAAAAATAATTGCATTTCCCTATATGAAGTATTACATGCATATTTTTTAAAAGTACAGCACAGAGAGTGTTCATACACAGGAGGTCAAGGTTCCAAATCAGGCAACTGCATATCTTAGTCATATCAATCAAGTGAATGGAAGCCAGTTTGAAAAAAGGACATATTTGGGAAAATAATCCAAATTATTTACATTGCTTGGATGGTTTATCACCAATGAATGTAGAGATCCCAGGTGATAGTCAATAAATAAATCTGTAAAGAAAAGAACCAAGAGTAAATGGAAAATTATTTTTCTCATTGTATTTATAGGTAGCTGAAAAATCTACCTGTGTAAAAAAAATGCTTTGTTCGATGTCAGAAATGAAACTTGTGGCATTTCCAGAGACGGAATCTTGATTTTATGTCACACCAGAGCTTTAAAAAAAAGACCTGTAAAGTTCTATAAATATGGGATCTTTCCAATACCCAAAGGACTTTCAGGTTTTAGTATTTTTAAAGACAATTAGGCTTAGAAACAGGAAAAAGAACCCCATTGTTAACAAGGTTGGTTGCAAAAATCAGCTGATTTACACATTTCTTTAGCAACAGCCAAGAGTGTATACTGTAAAAGAAGTGCAAGTTACAACAGTCTATGGACACTTTTCTTCATGTCACTCAAAATTCCGCCCTCCCCCCCATCTTCTTTTTATTTTGCTTTACATCTTGCAGTAGCAGCCGGGAAGGGAAGTGAACTTCCAAATTTACTTAACTTTGTAGTTGCACTAGATTCAAGTGACTCCAGTGATTTGATATGGCACATTGATTACAATCACATCAAAAGGAGAATGAGATTCAGAGGGAAAAATGTTTCTTTCATGGACTCTCTGTAACTAAAATAGTGTATAAATCAGAAATAGACATACAGAAGCTGATTACAGTGTTAGCTATTACTTATGTAATTATATTGCATTACTACTAGATCTGTTTGACAAAGGCTGGAAAAAGATTGGGATCATAACAAATAGTTTCAGTCAAATAACAATAGAACTACATCCTTATTTCACCTTTCCTGAAATAGAATAAACTCTAAGGGTAGTACAGCTGCAATCCATGATTCTTTGGGAGTTTCAGGACAACTTGCCCAGCAGGAGCTCAGAAATCCCACTCTTTTACATATTTCCTTTTGCAAAATTGTAGAGAAGAGATAAATGTATGTATTGCCTGCAATGTTTGTAGCTCACCAAGCAAGTAAAACAACAAGAGTTTTGATATGGTAAGCAGTTTTTCTTAGTTATTTAACACTGTCCAGTTGTGTGATACCTTTGAGAATGGAGAGAAGAGGTGATACAGTGTGGCACATGCAAAATGCTGTGACAGTTATAGATTTTGGGAAGTTGTTATTTAAGGCTAGTGAAAAAGAAATATATGTTTAAACTTCATTACAACAGTGCCAAAATAGTATCCAGCAGCCATTGGAATCACCATAATGAAGGAAATTATTATTTATTCTAGTATTTTCCTATTTCCAGTAGTAAAATCTGTACTCATCACCAGGTAATATTCTAGTGTATAAGGTTTTATAACTGAAGAGGTGAAGACAAATCTTTGTGAATTTCAGAGATATCTTGAAATTTACTGGGTGCAAAATCTTTTTTGTTTACAGTTTTGAATTACAAGGTGTTGCAAATCAAGAGTTATGCGCTATTCTCAAAAAGTGCATGAAGAAATGTATGACTGGAACATCTATGTGAACATGTTTGACTTCATCAAGATAAGTTACATTTTTATAATTATCAAATGGCTCAACAACTGCAGTTAATGCATATTTCATTGAAAATTGGTTCTTTAACTGCCTCTTTAAATCCTTAGTGAATTGATAGCACAAGAGCTGCCCTGTCCAAATATCATGGCATGGTATGCCATGCTTGGTATATCATATATTCTAAGTTTGTACATCCCTTATTATGTCCTCTTCAGAATGACTATAGAAGACAAGATGTGTAACTGCACTTTTTTTTTGTGTATGATGAGAAAATTGGTTCCCATAACTGTGGAGAGGATACAAGTTTCCCGTTGTATTTGCTTATGTCTCTTCCAGCCTTTCAGTTTTATGCCCCTCTTGCTCTATGTGTATATATATGTATATATACGTATATGTTCATGTATATACATATATGAAGAAATAATTATATATCTGCCCTGCCCCCACACCCCATCGTCCCATCCCCTCTCCCGAAATATCTAGGAATTATTTTAGTTTGGACTCATACTAGCCTTGCTTTATTCAATCAACTTATAGCTTTGTATTCCAGGATGGGTATACTTTGTGACTTGGGGTAATTTCTATATAACATTTCTGTCTTTACCTCTTGAAAATTATCTACCTTCAAGACTGATCTTGTCACCACAGATACACTTGTTATGAATGCTTAGGTAGTAAATCTTAATTATTACAGTGCCACAAATATGAAAATGAAATATGGGTATTATGAGAAAAGACAATATTGTGGTAATCCAAGGATCTTGTTATATGAGTGTATGGTCTTGTTTATTCACCAGAATACATAGGCAATTTATGTAGTTTCCAGATGTGAGATAGCTTGTAAATCAGTGCTATCAAGTCTGCAAATTTTGACAGAGATTGTTGGGAAGATACAACATATTTCAGTCCTAAAAGAGCAATAACAGCATTTAATACTTATATATTGAGACAGACTTCACTGTTTTCTTAATATCAATGCTCATTCCACCCATGCTGCCCCCTTTCTCATTTTCTGTTTAGTTGGGGGCTGGTATATGAACAAAAGAGTGGGGGTGAAAACATGCATATGTGATCATGCAATGTCCCATGGCAGTATGTAACATAACTGGTTTTAACTCAGCTTCATTCTCTGCATAAATTTGTACCTGATGGTATATATATTCAATTCCATTTTTAAAACACAGGACAGGATAATGGATCCATGAACAAACCTTTTACTAGCTATTTTGCCACACCAAAAAAAGAGAAGCTTCTCTGTTGTTCAACAACATCCATCCTCTGAAAATTCGTGGTTCTTCAAAAGAGAAAATATTTTCACATGTGGGCAGACTGCACAGAAGTGCAGTAATACAGGCTCCTAGTCGGGTGATGTGGTCACACATCTCAGAGTCCAGCCAAAGCAAGTTATTCCCGGTCACGCTTTCCAACTTACCCATGTCTGCTCTCTTCTACATAATGGATATATAATGGGTATGCATGTTAGAATTCACAGCACGGGCTTAGAATTAAAATTAGAATTAGCATTAGAAGACGATAACACTGTGTATCTTATGTCTGTATTCTGGAAAAAGAACGCTGTTTTAACTAGTAGACTATACCTGTCCTTAATCAGAGAAGAAGGAGGGGGATCATGGTGGAAAGCTTGTTTATGTTAATTGCATCAAAATGCAGCATCTCTCTACACCTTGTTCTAGGAGAAAATATGTTGTTAATCATAAATGGCCCAGACTCGCTGCCTGAATAATCTCTATTTTGAAACATTGCAACTGTGGATTTTACTCTTTTGTTTAGGAAAAGTAAAAGAAGAAACACAGAAGGGACAAGATACAAACATAGACAGACCTTTGCTCTGACTTGGTCTTACCATTTCTATGTTTTATATTATGAAATATGAATTATTTATTCACCAAATCTGGACTTCATGGATCTTGACAACATCATGTTGATTATTTCCTTTTAGTTTCCTTTTAACAGCTCTGAGTTGAGTTTCTAGACAGGGTTGATAACATGTCTTGGAGACATCTCTCTAACCTTACCTGCTTTTCTTCATTGCCAAACAGAAAGTACCTGCAGTCTTGTTTACACATTATAGCATAAATAACATCACTTCAAAAAATGACTATTAAGGGTGTGTGGTGAATCAATGAGCTGTAAGTATTGTGCTCTCAGGGGGTCCAAGTGCTTCAGGCCCTTTGAGTTACTCCTTACATCGTATAACCCTTGTATCACATAATTCTGGGGTAAAGAAACTCCCCAGTCCATGTTGAGTTATGGATGATATATAATACTTCAGCATGCAAATCATGTTCCATGGCCTTACTGCAGCACTTTCACTGCATATGTTTCAGGACTTCCTCTGTCGCAGGGGACTTCAGGCAGGAATGTGAACTCATTCCACCACAAGTCAGATGTCACTATTGTCACACAGCTGGATCCTTTCCTGATCTCAACACATTGCTGCATAGCTTATTTGAAGTACCTTTGAATGACAGAGATCACCTTCAGTCAAACACCAAAAGGCCAAAAACCCTGGATGGGATAGGTCCATGCTGTTCTGCTGGCCCTGATAGTTAGACAAATATTTTTGACCGTTTCCACCTGTGTCACCTGGGCTGTATTTCTCCTTCCCTTATTCTTGCTTGGCTAAAAATTTGCTTGGTGTCTCTAAAGCTTGCTCAGAGGAAAGATGGACGGAGGTGGCTGGGGTTTCCTCCCTTTCCTCATATTCATCAGAGGGTGCAGCCACAAGACAGTCGTGGGGCTAGAGACTGCTGTCTGAATTAATTTTAGTGAGCCTCAGTTTTTAACAGCATCACGTAAGAGGAGCAAGATTTTACCAACACTTTGATAACAGTTTTCTATGTGGGAAAGTGCTGCACTGTGGGAAGCAGTTTGTACTGGCTTGCCACATCCTCATGGTTTTCCAAGTTACAGTCCAGTGCCTTTCCCAGAAGATGGTGGCTGAAAAAGGCTACAACACTCACTACCAGGCTTTCAGTTCAGCGAACAATATAAACCTTTATTCCACTGCATTTTCTCTACAGCCTTGTACTAGTGCTTATCTTAATCTTCCTCTTCCTTTTCCTCCTCCTTTTTCCCGGTCTGAGCATTTTTGTTCCACTTATTAAAAATAAAATATCTTTATTAGTAAAGTTACTTCTAACAACAATTTTTTGTTAAAATATGACCACGTCACTGTCAGCTCCTGAAAACACACAATATGATGCTGCCACTCTATCTGACCCTGCCCCAACTGTGAAGTAGAAAACCTGTGTGCCTATGTGTGTTTGTATAAGTGCACTGTGTGCATATACAGACAGATAGATAGGTAGATGGATATGCATATATAAATTTTTCATGGTTGTGAACTTAGTAATTCACAATGAAAACTGTACATAGTGAGAAATGTTATTTTAAATATTTACATTTCACCGAGAAAGCAGACAAATAATTCTGCACCTTTAAATTTCTTACACTTGTTTTGGTCTAACCTTCTTGGGTTTCACACAGTTTATACACAGAATAGATTTTTTTTCTCAAGTGTTTTAAATAATTTTATCAAAAAGCTAGCCTTAACTTTTAAGAATTTAGAAATCAGCAGTTTTGCTAAATTGCTTTAAGTTCTCTAGAGATCCTCCAGCTCTACCTTTTCCCCCTCTTTCTTCTTGCTGTCTTTGTTATCTCCCATTTAACTGAGTGATAGCTTTAATAAACATTGAACTCAGTCACAGGTTGAAATTGCACATGGAAAGGAAAAGGCATTAGTGAACTTCATTTTAAATGCCAGCCTTCAAATCATGGGTCACACACGTTCCTTTAATATTTCAATGCCTTGCTATATCTAAATATCTATCAGTCTGCACTTTGCTGCCAATGACTTTCTGTCAAATAGTGATTTGTCAAGTAAGCTTTCCACAGAATCCTGTAAAAGCTCTTCCAGAGGTATGTATAATGCTCTCTAAAATGCAAACCAGTCAATGACTTCATGACAGAAGGAGTGGCTTTAGACAGAAAAAAATCAAGAAATGATTGAAGAGGATGAGGATTAATTCTGTGGTACATAGTCAAAATGGTCACAGTACTTAAACAAAGAGAATAGTGCTATTAGAACTTTATTATTTCTGGACTGGACATCAGCTTTGACTAAACAAGGTCACCAAGAGCGTAATATACCCACCTCCACCTAACAAAGTAAGAAATATGTTTTATTTCTGGCTTATTAATTTGAAAATCCATTGAATTTTTCATAAGATAAATATCAGCACAACAAATTATACCAAAGAGCACTTCAGAAAAGCTCTGACAGCACATGGATCCTTTTGTCTATTTAATATATGGACTCCTCAGACCTTGCAGACCTTTATGTTTCTTATGTACTCATAATAGTAAAACACTTCCTGAACTCTTTGACCACACCAAAAATTGAAAAGTCTGCTAAAGAACAATTACCTTGATTTAACATTTTGATGTGAAAGGAAGAGGCAGCTTTCAAAAAATATAACACTTAGGATTTTCCTCTGTTTTTATTAATAATAAGTTTCAAGGACTGTCTGAAGATACACATACAGAAGAGGAAATATTTCACCAAGGAAAACTCCTTTCCTTGAAGTTTTTCTTTCCTTCAATTACTATACAAATTATATTTATGGAATAAGGCATGCAAGCACTAGCAGTAAGAGCCCATAGAGCAGACTGCAATCAAATGGAGAATATTTTCTCTGTTAGTTCTATCAGGTAATATTAGCAAGATCAGAACAAAAGTAAAGGTTTTTATTTTTAAATTTTTGTAAAGACATTTCAGAAATTTCCTCCAAAAGAGACTAATAAATCTTTTGAACAAAATAAGTCAGATGTGCAAAAATGTTGCTTTACTGAGACATTTAAAGATGCAGTGTTTGTGTCTTAATTGTGGTATTTCTGAGCACTTTTCAACTTTTGTCATTCTTTAACTTCCTGTCAGAATGAAACTGAAATGTGAGCCATCCCTCCCCCTGCCATTGGACTTTTTGCCGTAGAAAAGACCTGTATCTGTTTCTATTTCAATAAAAAGGGAGTTGCATGGGAAGAAAGGGAAAGATAGTGTGCTATGTCAGGTTGTCAATCTGGATAACTGGTAAACCAGGACTGAGGGCTGTGTGGTACAGAACACTTGCGCCTCTACTTTAGTATAGCAAGTATATATCTATCTATCCCTTGCAAATCATACTTTCAAAATTCAACATCGAATCTACTATTAACAAATAGTACTTATGTATGTAATGCAAATACTAAAAACATATATACTGGTATCCAGCACACTAAGGCACCATGAACTTTTGCACCTATTTTTCAGTAGTAATTCAGATCAATAATACTTCTTTTAGTTGTTTTTCTACATTTTTCCACATGGATCTATGACTGTTTTGTTACATAATTTGTTGCACATATATCAACACTTTTTCTAAACTTGCAAACTAGTTGATGGCTTCTATGAATTAGTGTTCTTTCACGCCTACTGAGAGTTTTCCTGCAACATTAGCCTTCTTTTATGTATACCTGATGGATTAAGGAGATGATATAACTATAAAAATTCTATTCCCCATCACATGAATTTCATCATCCTGATGGCACATATAATTGCACAGAAAGTAAAATGATAAAACTGTGAAACATTATTGTATATTACAGTAGTAAATGTTGATATCTTGTTGTTGCTATAATCAGTATAGGAAAGTCTACAAATTTAGTTTCCCTCACTTTAGTAGAGAAAGTAAAAAGTGAAAAGAAAGTGACATTTAAATGTGAAATTTTCCCAAGTGTCATTTTTTTCCTAAGGCACCACATAACTGCTTCTTAAACACATGATCGATTTCAAAAACAATTTGTCACTCACCAAGTGAGTTGTTGCATTTCAGTGAGTTAAAAAACCAACACAGTCTCCCCATACGGGTGTTTAATCAATTTAACCAGTCAGCACGCTTGCTCGACCAGCAGGTGTTTGGCAGGCAAGAGCACAAAACAAGTCCCATTAATGCAGGGCATAGTTTATCTTATTTGAGTGCAGAGGGGTTTTCATTCACACATGGAATTCTTACAACATTTACAGTCAAACAATCTAATTATTACTGGTACCATTTTGTTTTCTTTACAGGTACAAATAATATTTGTGTTTTTGTTAAAACAAAGTACCATATTTGGATCAAGTTACAAATGGTACAAAACCCTCGGAAGACTTGGTTCTTGTTGGCTTAAAAATAGTTTTTCTCAGTGGAATTTTTCTGTTTTCACAATATTTGCTGTTTTCAAACACTCAGAACTATTTTTCTAATCAGAACCTTGATTTCTAAAAGAAACTTCCCCCCAATGTTAACTATTTACCAAGAACAATTTTAAGAATAATTTTTATAATTATTTATTTTTCTTTGTTGGGTGACTTTAGGATATAAATCAAATTTTAAAAGTGCAGCATTTTATTTTTAAACAGCAACTGTGCATTAATGATAGATTAACATGCAATGCTGCTCAAAGCTAAGATTGCATATATATATATAAAATTTTACTTTATAGAATCCTTTTCTAAGAATAGTGATTCAGTGATATTTGCATTAGTCAGATAATTATCTGAACTGCTATAATTTCCTGTGGCATACGTAGTTGTAATTTTGAACACTGAAATCTACTTTTTCTTTTCATTCATTCTTACTCTATGCAATGAGTAAGAGAAAAATTTCACTGTCAAAATATATCGCATAGAATGTAGATTTGGTCTTATCTACACAGGAAAGTTTCTTCAATACCACATAAAATTTGGATATAATTAGATGTAAAAATATCGGCATATGAATATCAACTGTGCAGGCTGTATTTGAATGGAGGAGATTTGGGGAGTAGTGGTTGGTTCAAGATGCTTTTGGAAGTTTTATACAATGCTAGATAATGTAACTAAATTAACACATCTAGAAAATCTTTTCTATGTAAAAAAATTTTCCTCCAAAAAAACAGACGAACACATATTCATAAAGCCTTAGGTACTGTAGAAATTGTTTCAGATGTCTTTTATTGCCCCAGTTTATTGTGGCAGTCCACAGTACACTGCCTCATGCCTTCTGCATTCTTTGTGTCTGTCTCACATGGGAGGACACTGTCTTTCTTTTATTTTATATGCTTTGTCCTTATGATGACCTTGTGTTGTCCAGTGATGATGGTTAGTTTTATGGAATTTTACAGCTAATTTTAAGCTGCAAGTACTCATAGATCAAGTGGGGTAACAACTCCTCCATATCCCTTAAAATCCCCAACTGACTTTTCAGGTTGTCGTTCAGCTTAAGTTCTCCTTCAACTTCAGAAAAATCTAAAGCTTTCCTAAAGCTTGGAAAGTTAATTTATTTGAAATTTTACAGTAGGCTGAGGAAATCCTACTGCTATTTGCACAGCAGATTGTCTGCTATCTTTGCCTACTTCATAATATCTTGTCTACTTTTTCATCATAATGCCCAGTAAATATCCTGAGCCTGAAAATCTTCATAAAACCCTACCTCCTATTGCCAGTAACAGCAAACAGTTTCTATTCTGGATGCCTTTATTGTTATTTTATCCAGTCACATCTGCCTCTAGGTGTTTTAGTCTTCCTCTACACCAGTAAAATAACTTTTGAAAACACTATTCCTCTTTTATCCGCAGCAATCTATGCCTGTCTGCTTCCCACGTTTCCCATTTTGTGGACATACCCAAGCCTCAGAGACAGACAGCTGATCTCCTCCTGTGTCAGATGCATTGACAGTAGAATAGAATAGGTTGGCTTTCATGGTTGTGGCAGATAAAGACATGGGATCCAGGTTTTTTGTTGCCCAGTTCTTGCAATAAGCAATAAAAATAGTGCAGAAAACTTCAACCAGCTTATGAGACGGATATTTCAGTCCTGCAGGAACCACATTGTCAGTCAGGGTACATTTGAGAGTGATTTTGCAGTCTGTCCCCTCTGTATCACTTAGAAAGACCATGCTCTTGCTGCTACTGTGTTCCCTCCATTTGCCAGGTTTTGACCTAAAGGTTTTGACCTGGAAAGGTTTTGACCTAAAGACATTCCAGCAACATGAGATCCAGTTACACTGCTGTTCCTAAGAGTCCATTTTGGTTTTGTACTGCCAAAGTAACATGATGTAACCTGTTTTCTTTGTAGTCAAGCTAACATGTTTTGCAAGGGAAGAAGAATTAAACACATAATTTCTTCGGAAATATCATACTTTTAACATAGACTGATCATTTCAAATGATCTTTTTTATTCTGGAGCTATCCAATCTTTTGAGCTGCTGCTGACAGCCTTAGGTTCTCCCTCCTTTCTCCATGGTTTCTCCTCCAATTATTTTATTGTACACTTCTAGGCAATTTATTTGATGCTTAGGAAGTGTGAATATTTTGCTACTTGAACATCTGCTAATTAGTCAATCTATCTGGAAGCCAAGATAAATTAACTGTACACTAGAAATAGCCTGAATATAAAGTACAATATGATCAAATTTATGATGGCTAAAAGATTCTAAGTTTGTCCATCAGACTCACGGGCATCTCAGGAATGTGGATCACACTGGTCACTCTCAATAGTGTATGCACATATCTGGAGCTTTAAGTTTGGTACTTTTCTGCAGAAAAGGAATATATTTTATATGGAAACTTATAATCTTGGAGGCACTCAAGTGTGCAAGAAATCCATCTTTCTCCATTATTACTAGAGAAGAAATTTCACTCATGAATATTTTTTCTTACTTAATGCTAAAATAAATCTGAAATATCCTGATGCAGAGCAGACTTGGAACTAATTATTCCCTTTGAGAGCTGTCGGGAGAACATTCTTTAGTCAGGCTCAGTCTTATCGTAACCTGGTGCAAATTATTTATTATTAATGTATAGTTTTATTTACTGTAAATAGATAATCTATCTCAGAGATTTTTCTCTTAGGTGTGATCTCAATGGTATTAAAATAGTGTTATGATCATTGTGTCTGAACAGCAAAACAATACAAAATAAAATATTAGTCACTCTCAGTATGTATTTTCCATTCTTGGTCCTTCTCTCTTTCTTCACGATTTGGAGAAATTATGTTTTGACTGTTGTGTATTTAAAAAAAATATTTGAAGAAAATGAGATCAACAGTTATGCAATATATTTGATTTGAAAAAAAAGTTTTGTTTCTTCTTCAGCTTAACTTGCTTTTTGAGTTTATCTTGTGTTTCAGTGTAATTAAAGTCTTCTGTTTAAGAAATGCACTGAGTATGCCTAAAGGGCAGCTAGCAAATACTTAAACCATAGTAGCACTTTTACTAAAACAAGCTCAATTTGGTCCATATTAAAAATGAAATGTAGATTTTTCCTCATATTGCTTGATAAGAGAAAGGAATGCATGGGATTTTCTTTTGTACATGTGACTGCTTACTGATAACCAAAACCAATACCAAAGTCCAATAGTGGTAAACTACATTATCCTAATAATGGTAAGTTATTCAGGTTACTAGAGAACAGTTGAATACATATTCACTAGAAGGTGAAAGGTACCACAGGCTACAATTTAAATATTTCAATTTATCCTAGGATAACTGTCCATTCTCTTCTTACACTGGCATGAACTGCAGTAATAGTGAACTTCTTTTTCACTTTGTGACAGAATTAACAGTTTATAGTGTTAATTGTAATCCTAATTTTTTTAATAAAAAAATAATCCTAAAAGGGACTTAAATTTTTATGCATTCCAAATGTTAGCCTCCTAAATTCTCCTCTTTTTGCTTCTTCCTACTCCAATTTCCTTGCCTGCTTCCTTAATTATTCTCATGACAACTGCCTGATGGATAAATTAAATAGAGATGTGTCCATTTCATTCTTCACATTCTAAACCATATAGGTTATGTCTAGCAACAATTTGGTTCGGGTAGTATGCTTTTGAATCAAATCCCTGTACACGCTACTTTGGTCTCAAAGTGGATTCAGTGCACACAAACTAGACTCCTTTTGGGGAAACTCTTCTCAGACACAGTCCGACATTTGGTGGGGGCATTAGAATCTGAACAAGGGAATGGCCACCGAGGCGAAGGGCTCCGGAGCGGAGGATCGCGCCGGGGGACCCTCCCTGAAGCGGCAAAACCGCGGCAAAAACCGCGAAGGCAAAAGCGCAGGGAGCGAGAGGGTGCCCCAGCCCCCCTCCCCCGAGCCGGAGGAGCGAGCTCCTGGCGAGCGGCAGCTCTGACTCAGCGTGGGCGGGGACAGGGGGGACGGCGGCCAAACCCCCTCAGGTACAAGAGCAGCCCCAGGGGGCGCGAGCGACCCGGAGCGCGGCGACCCGGAGGGCGGGCAAACAGGGCGGGGCGCGGCAGTTTGCGCGGCAGTTCGTGCGGGGAAGGCGAGCGGGCAGGCGCAGACCCCTCCAGGCTCCAGAGGCTCGCTCAACTCGTGGTCGTCGCCCTCCCAGGACCTGGCCATGGTTTCCACTCGGCCGAAAGCCATCGTCAGAAGAAACGTGGCCACCCAGACGGAGCCCCTACGCAAACACACATCTGTCCAGGTCTCCGGCTGCAGGGAGTGCCTGAGGCTGTCCCTTGTACAGGAGGGCAGCAGGGACGACGCCTGTGTGCGCTGCGACCAGGTGGATGATCTGCTCAGCCTGGTGGCAGAGCTGAAGGAGGAAGTGGAGAGGCTAAGGAGCATCAGGGAGTGCGAGAGGGAGATGGATTGGTGGAGCCACACCCTACCATCCCTGAGGCAAGGGCAGCACATGGAGGCTCCACAAGAAGCGGAGGAACCCCTGCCCTCTTGCTGCCAGGCAGAAGGAGGGGACCCAAGTGATGGGGGAGAATGGACACAGGTCCCTGCTCGGGGTGCCAGGCAGACAGCCACCCGGCCTCCCTCACCCCAACCTTCCCTGTTGCCCTTACAGAACAGATACGGGGCTCTGGAACTTGAGGGCCAGACAAACGAGGATGCAGATGAAGGCCCATCCAGGGGGTTGCCCGAGGTGAGGCAGCCAGCCCCACAAATTACGACTGCCTCCGCTAAGAAAAAAAGGAGGGTAATTGTCATAGGTGATTCCCTTCTGAGGGAGACGGAGGGCCCAATTTGCCGGCCAGACCCATCCCACAGGGAAGTCTGCTGCCTCCCTGGGGCCCGGGTGAAGGACATTACTAGGAAGCTCCCTAGTCTCGTGCAGGCCTCCGATTACTGCCCGCTACTGGTTATACAGGCTGGCAGTGAGGAAGTTGCAGAGAGAAGTCCCGAAGGGATCAAAAGGGACTTCAGGGCACTGGGGTGACTGGTGGAAGGATCGGGAGCACAGGTAGTGTTTACCTCGATCCCTTTAGTGGCGGGGAGGAATACTGAAGGGAACAGGAAAACTCATCGGATCAACACATGGCTCAGGGGCTGGTGCCATCGGCAGAATTTTGGCTTCTTTGACCACGGGGAGGCTTACACGGCACTGGACCTGCTGGCGACGGACAGAGTTCAGCTGTCTCACAGCGGGAAAAGGATTCTCGCGTATGAGTTGGCGGGGCTCATCGAGACGGCTTTAAACTAGGTTCGAAGGGGGAAGGGGATAAAACCAGGCTCACTACAGAAGAGCCTAGGGATGGCACGACAATGTCGGGGGAGAAATCGGCAGCCCAGCTCAAGTGCATCTATACCAATGCACGCAGCATGGGCGGCAAACAGGAGGAGCTGGAAGCCATTGTGCAGCGGGGTAGCTATGACTTAGTCGCCATCACGGAAAAATGGTGGGATGAGTCTCACGATTGGAGTGCTGCAATGGACGGCTCTAAGCTCTTCAGAAGGGACAGGCGAGGAAGGAGGGGCGGTGGGGTAGCCCTGTATGTCAGGGAGTGCTTCGACTGTCTAGAGCTCAATGGTAGTGATGACAAGGGAGATGTGGGTAAGGATGAGGGGGAAGGCCAACAAGGCAGATATCCTGCTGGGAGTCTGTTATAGACCACCTAGCCAGGACGAGGAGGCAGACGAAATATTCTACCAGAGGCTGGCAGAAGTCTCCCAGTTGCTAGCCCTTGTTCTCGTGGGGGACTTCAACCTTCCGGACGTCTGCTAGAAATACCACACGGCAGAGAGGAAACAGTCGAGGAGGTTCCTGGAGTGTGTGGAGGATAACTTCCTGACGCAGCTGGTAAGTGAGCCCACTAGGGGAAGTGCCTTGCTTGACCTGCTGCTCACAAACAGAGAAGGACTGGTGGGAGATGTGGTGGTCGGAGGCCGGCTTGGGCTTAGCGACCATGAAATGGTAGAATTCTCGATACTTGGTGAAGGAGGGGGGCCAGCAAAACCGCTACCATGGACTTCCGGAGGGCGGACTTTGGCGTGCTCAGGACACTAGTCGAGAGGGTCCCTTGGGAGACAGTTCTGAAGGGCAAAGGGGTCCAGGAAGGCTGGACGTTCTTCAAGAAGGAAGTCTTAAAGGCGCAGGAGCGGGCTGTACCCATGTGCCACAAGAAGAACGGGCGGGGAAAACGTCCGGCCTGGCTGAATGGGGAGCTCTGGCTGGGACTCAGGAAAAAAAGAAGAGTTTATCACCTTTGGAAGAAGGGGCAGGCAACTCAGGAAGAGTACAGGGATCTCGTTAGGTCGTGCAGAGAGGAAATTAGAAAGGCAAAAGCCCAGCTAGAACTCAACCTGGCCACTGTCATGAGAGACAACAAAAAATGCTTTTATAAGTATGTTAATGACAAAAGGAGAGCCAAGGAGAATCTCCATCTTCTATTGGATGCGGGGGGGGGAACGTTGTCACCAAGGTCGAGGATAAGGCTGAGGTACTTAATGCCTTCTTTGCCTCAGTCTTTAATAGTCAGAGCAGTTATCCTGAGGGTACTCAGCCCCCTAAGCTGGAAGACAGGGACGGCGAGCAGGATAAACCCCCCATAATCCAAGAGGAAGAAGTTAATGACCTGCTATGCCACCTGGATGTTCACAAGTCTATGGGGCCGGATGGGATCCACCCGAGGGTACTGAGGGAGCTGGCGGAGGAGCTTGCCGAGCCGCTCTCCATCATTTACCAGCAGTCCTGGTTAACTGGGGAGGTCCCGGACGACTGGAGGCTTGCTAATGTGACTCCCATCTACAGGAAGGGCCGGAAGGAGGATCCGGGGAACTACAGGCCGGTCAGCCTGACCTCGGTGCCGGGGAAGATCATGGAGCGGTTGGTTTTGAGGGTGCTCACGAGCCATGTCTGGGACAACCAGGGGATCAGGCCCAGCCAGCACGGGTTCATGGAAGGCAGGTCCTGCTTGACCAACCTGATCTCCTTCTATGACCAGGTGACCCACCTAGTGGATGAGGGAAAGGCAGTGGATGTGGTCTACCTGGACTTCAGTAAGGCCTCTGACACTGTCTCCCACAGCATTCTCCTAGAGAAGCTGGCGGCTCACGTGTTGATCTGCTCGAGGGTAGGAAGGCTCTGCAGAGGGACCTGGACAGGCTGGATTGATGGGCTGAGGCCAAGTTTATGAGGTTCAACAAGGCCAAGTGCCGTGTCCTGCACTTCGGCCACAACAACCCCAGGCAACGCTACAGGCTTGGGGAAGAGTGGCTGGAAAGCTGCCCGGAGGAAAAGGACCTGGGGGTGCTGGTTGACAGCCGGCTGAACATGAGCCGGCAGTGTGCTCAGGTAGCCAAGAAGGCCAACGGCATCCTGGCCTGTATTAGAAATAGTGTGGCCAGCAGGAGTAGGGAGGTGATCGTGCCCCTGTACTTGGCACTGGTGAGGCCGCACCTCGAATACTGTGTTCAGTTCTGGGCCCCTCACTACAAGAAGGAAATGGAAGTGCTGGAGCATGTCCAGAGAAGGGCAACGAAGCTGGTGAAGGGTCTGGAGCACAAGTCTTATGAGGAGCGGCTGAGGGAACTGGGACTGTTTAGCCTGGAGAAGAGGAGGCTGAGGGGAGACCTCATTGTGCTCTACAACTACCTGAAAGGAGGCTGTAGCGAGGTGGGTGTTGGTCTCTTCTCCCAAGTAACTAGTGATAGGATGAGAGGAAATGGCCTCAGGTTGTGCCAAGGGAGGTTTAGGCTGGACATTAGGAGAAACTTCTTTACTGAAAGAGTGGTCAGGCCTTGGAACAGGCTGCCCAGGGAAGTGGTTGAGTCACCATCCCTGGAAGTATTTAAAAGACATGTAGATGAGGCGCTTAGGGACATGGTGTAGTGGGTATGGTGATGTTGGGTTGACGGTTGGACTCGATGATCTTAGAGGTCTTTTCCAACCTTAATGATTCTATGATTCTATGTTTTGTCACAATTTCTTCCATAATGAAGCCCATCAGATAGAGACACCATGGCCTGTTTCCATGTCCAAGTAATCTACTTCATTCTCAGGAGGTGGTTCCCAGAAAACTGGGAATAATTAAAAGGATCACTTCACTTGGTTTTGTCTATTGAAATTATGGTTTTTTTCCCCTAAGACAGCATTTTTAATTTTCATTCTTTTTTTTTTCAACAAAAGATATGGCTTTCTTTTCGAATAACATATAACAGCAAATTCAATGTCAGAACAAAAAGTTTCATTGTTATTAACATCAAATCTCTTTACCAAAATAAATCTGTGTCTTTCATTTTCTTGGAGAATCTCATATTTCACTACATTTTTGTTTCTATGTTCTATGCAATAAAATGTGTAAAAGTTGTTTATGGAAAGGTATTTATTTTCATTTAAGCATTTAGCAGAAATTCTTGTCTGATACATTGAAAATAAAGCTAGTATTGTGGACACACAGATATGTATGTATTGTCAAACTGGTTTTTGAATGGCATTTGGCATAAACTTCAGGTCCGATTTGCCCATCAAGTGTTTTCAAACCAGCTGGTTTTGTTCACCTGTTTGAAGTGAAAACATAATACACCAGAACAAATAATAGGCATAAACTCTTAATATAGTGTTGGCATACCTATCACAGACTGCTGGGACTAATTCTTGTGTTTGGTTAAAATCTGCTATCCAGAAGATAGTAGTTTGACAACATCAGTAGAATCCCACATGTCTTTCATAATGTTGGTTATCTCACTTACTGTCCAAAATTAGCAACTTATTTCTGGCTTAAATGTATCAAGTTCCCTGATCAAGCTACTCTGCTAGATCTGCTGTTAGGACCCACAGTTTCATCCTTCTGGATGTGTTTGTACACTCTAATCAAGCTGTGTTTCAGTTCTTATTTTTGATCCACTGAACCGATTGAAAGCAACTCACACTGATACATTTTCTTCTCTAAAATCATGTGATTACAAAAGGACTGGACTGTAAAATGTCTCTAGCAATAGCTTTATATATTGTAGAAAAAGTTGTCTAGGCAAATTGAATGCTACATTTTCTGTTACCATTAGATCTGACAGAATAATTCACTAATTTATGTTATCACCCCTTGTGATATCAATGTTGTTGGATGTGGTGTTAGTTACAAATCAGTATCAGTTAACCTGAGTATAGATTTCGGTCCTTGAATTCAGTAAATCCTTCATTATATCTGCTTTAATATTAGACCTAAACAAATGTATCTGATACATACAAAATGCAAGTGTAAGGCTATCCTGGTTTCAGCTGGGATAGAGTTAATTTTCTTTCTAGTAGCTGTGGTATACTCCTGTGTTTTGGATTTAGGATGAGAATAATGTTGATAATACTGATGTTTTTGTTACTGCTGAGCAGTGCTTACACAGAGCCAAGGCCTTTTCCTGCTTCTCACACCACCCCACCAGTGAGTAGACTGGGGGTGGTCAAGAAGCTGGGAGGGGAC
The DNA here is from genome assembly GCF_964195595.1 of Calonectris borealis. Classification (NCBI taxonomy): domain Eukaryota; kingdom Metazoa; phylum Chordata; class Aves; order Procellariiformes; family Procellariidae; genus Calonectris; species Calonectris borealis. The sequence continues at coordinate 63,790,810 of NC_134313.1, forward strand.
ACAGCTGGGACAGCTGACCCCAACTGACCAAAGGGATATTCCATACCATATGATGTCATGCTCAGCATATAAACTAGGGGAAAAGCTGGCCGGGGGTCCGCTGCTCGGGAACTGGCTGGGCATCGGTCAGCGGGTGGTGAGCAATTGCATTGTGCATCACTTGTTTTGTATATTCTTTTATCATTATTATTATTTTCCCTTTCTTTTCTATCCCATTAAATTGTCTTTATCTCAACCCACGAGTTTTACCTTTTTTTTTGATTCTCTCCCCCATCCCACTGCAGGGGAGTGAGCAAATGGCTGTGTGGTATTCAGCTGCCTGCCAGGTTAAACCACAACAAAGGCTTTAATGGTAACACAGACTGATGTGGTTGTTGAGTGATATATTCCCTGCATTATTGTATTTTAGCACAGTTTAGAATCACATAAATACTCCTATTTCTTAGAAAAGGTAAATGACTACCAAGATCCTTTGAGATACATAGAAACATAATTATCGTTGCAGAAGTCTAAACTTGCCCAGAAGCTCTTCTGCATCACATAGAATCCATATTTTAGAAGTAGGGTACTGAATTCAGTAAACTTGCAGATAGTGTTAAACTAAGACAGAAACCGAAATGTTCAAAAGTATATTTCCCATCATGCAGTATGAAAAAAAAAAGACCTTTCCCTTCCAGTTCTTCTGATTTTCTATTTCCTAAATGGAAAGTTACATTTAAGAAGTTTGCATTACTTCCCAAATATCTTTAAGCAATTCTTTCTTGGCTAATGTACTGAGGACATTGCAATACAGTAATTCTGAAATACTGTTATATGCATTGTCTATGAGCACTGCTAATAGGAATGGAGAAGCTTTGCCTGAGCCAACTTCAGGTCCTGTTAAAGATTGTGTCCTTTATCTTTTTTTCCTATTTGTTACAGATATTTACCTGTGTCATAAGTTTGAGAAAAAAGATTTAATTTGTAGGTTGTAGGGAATGCAGGATATGGGAGAAGTTCAGGGGCTCCTGCATACTGACTGGTATGGTTCAATACTCCTGCTTATTATGCACCTGTGTGAACAGCTTATTGTGCTGTCCTCTTGTAAGAGTGAGAATATATTTAAGGTTCAGTAATGGGTGTCAATATAGGAATTTCTTTTATGTCAGTGGTAGATTAGCCAACAATGCTCATTAGTTTAGTTTATCTCCCTCTTTTTCCTTATTATTATTTTTTTCCTTTCAGAAGCTTGTAAACACAATGGCTAGGTCCCATAAGGTCTTGCTACTCCAGATTGGTAACTGATCAATGTTAAAGAGGTATGGGAACCATACTGGAGGAAAGACTTCCTTCAGGAAAATAGGAACTCCTCACTTCTCGTATGACTAGGAAGCAAGATTTTCCAGTTTGCAGCTACAAGAGATGGACAAGGCTGAGTAGAAATGAATAGTGCTAAGGGAAGTTTTCTATCTGATGGTACAGGATACAGGTGGAAGAATTAAACTAAATTAGGTGAGCTGCCTTACGTTTAAACTAGATATTTTAATTTTGTCCAGTCAAGGCCTATCTTGACTGTGTTTTAACCATTTTAGCCTTCCTTCTGGGGAGTAAGAACAAATATTTCTCCAAAAAATCTGTTTGAATTTTCTGTTTGTGTACACATTCACCAGTAAGCAAACACTCAGAATTGTCTCATGCCTATGCTCCAGTGAGGATGTATCTATATAGGACATTTCCTAGATAACAGGATCTATTTTAGTTATTATCTTATTCAGAATGTGTGAACTAGGACTTTCTCTGACTCTTTCCTCCAATAAATTTAAACTAGTAATGTGTCCGTTCCTGTAAGCTTGAATGTCTCCCAGCGGCAAATGTAACTGAATCTAGATCTCCTCTTTCCTTGTTAAATTTGAGAAGAATGACCTGCTGCTTCATTTTAAGACGGCCATGTCCTTAGTCCTTATGAGGAATTCCAGACTGCATTGTGACCTGCCACTGGTCTGCATGGAAGTGCGTGTCGTGAAGAATCAGGGTGGGAGGGAGTTAAGATACAACTTCTCTTCATTAATTCCTCCTGACCTGTGGTATTATTACTGAGCTGTTTTGTGTACTAGTGGTCATGAATTTTATCATCAGGCACTTAACTCTTTCCATGTAATGTATAGGGAGTTTTGGTACCTGACTCAGGGCTGCTATAGGAACAGGGGATATAAAAACTGCTTTCAGTAATGATGAATGGGTTAACTTAAGACTTTACTGCGTTGGTCCTAACTCGTTAAGTCCACTGTCTGCCTTGTCTTCACCGAGATTTTATTTCATATTAACCTTCTCAAGATACAACCCTTTCTTTCAAATGGGCACAGAGCCCTCTGGAGCACAAGAAAATAGACCTATGCAATCAAAGCTTTTTGGAGTATCAGATAACGTGTTGTCTAGGACTTGTTGTTTTTTAACACAGAAATAATCTAGAAAGGAGAACTGGAAAGGACAGACCTATTGAGTGTCAATTAGGTTTAAGGTTCAATGACAGGATGTATTATAAGTCACTTTGTGACTTTGTGTACAAATGTTGCTATTGATTTTCTCTTTAACAGTATTGTCTTCATCCTCCAGCAATTACTGTGCCTGCTGCTAAGATTTTTCCCTTTAATGCCATCTATAGATACAGCTTTTTTTCAAAGTTCTGCCTTTCTGTGCTTATATGCCTGATTTTCATACAGAAGTATTGTGATCACCTCATTTTAGATTAACTTTCTAAATTCCTCGTATTTGAATAAATTAAAGGGCTAAAGTCATAAATCAAGAATGTCATTGGACCACGTCCTTGTATTTCAGGAAAGTTGCTAACTTACAGTACAGTGAAAGAGAATATTAGTCCCTCAAAGAAAACATTTCACTTTATTCCAGTGTTTACATAGACAGTTATTAAAACAATCTACAAGACACAATTTTTATTTAGACTTCTTAATGAACTCTGCCAGGAAATATCTCTGTTCCTCTTTCCCACACAAATGCAATCTGTTTGTCTTGGTAAAATACTTTGAAGCATATGGAAAGTTTAACATACCTAAAAAGTATTTGAAATTAAAGTGGGTTTGCTGTGTTCAGTCATATGTACTTCATTATTTAAAAGCTTTTCCTACATAGAGCTGTACAAATTTCACCTTGTAATGAGGAAAAACGCATGCATTAGTCACTGTGTGCTGAAGAACTTTTATGTGTACAACTCAGAGAAAGACAGATGACTATAGGATTGATAGAGGTACACTAGAGACTGAAATAATGACTCTTGTGAACATTATAAGCTCAAGAAGCCTTACCATGAAAAAATATTCAAACTTTGCACTCTTTGCACTCTGCAAATTTCAATCATAAAGTGGTAATTTCATCAAATTCATCTTCCTGCTCTAAAATAGAATTCAAAGACACAATTACAAGAGTGGCTTCTCTTTTTTCTCTTTTCTCTTTTCCTTTTTAATATATGCCATTGTTAAACACCAAACTGTCTTCTACAGGTTTTATATTTTGAAGCTCTATAAGGTTCAAGAGATCCACAGAGTGCTCAGTGGTCTTCTGATACTTCCTGGAAATATTTTTATTATGTACAGTTGTCTTCACGTCATGCAGGCAGGACAGTAACCAATAACACCCTGTGTCCTCATTGAGCTTTAAAATTGAAACCACGCTTTCAGAACGCTGCCCTAAATTAGCTTTCACACCAGTCAAATTGCACCACACAGGCAACCTCAGGTCTGCTCCCTGAGCTACACCTAATAATGCATACATCATAAAATGCCTGTAATTGTCCACAATCTGTTTTTCAGCTAACTCTTCCATATCTGAAAAATCAGCAACCTTCATAAAACTTACATGTTAGTTACCTCTGAGGTTTTGTAGCATATTAAGCAAAATGAAAATGTCATTATTCTGTTGAGATTAATGTATATAATTTAATATTGTTTTTTACCATCGGTGTGTTGTTCTGAGATGAAATTAAAATTGTACGTATGTACAATGTGACAGTTACAGTGGAGTTGGAGCTTAAAAGCTGTGATGAAAGAGTTTCCTAACAGTTTCTGCAGATGTATTCACATCTTCACTTCACTTGTTTTAAAACCACTGTGATTAAGAAGCCTTAAAACATTATTTCCTCTGTGAATATATTTCCATCCTTGAAGTATTTTCTATTAATTTTTTTTTGTGCGTAGGATTATGTTGAGTTATGGAATCTCAAACCCTTATGTATCTACCCTCTCTCCTCCTCTCTCCTTCTCTCCTGCCTTTTCTCCTTCCTACCCCTCTCCCTCTGTCTGTCTTTCTGTCCCTCCCGTCTTCCCCCCACTGCCTCTCTCCCTCCATTTTGTAGGGGGGGGTTCTTTTCAGCCACTTGTCTTCAGAGAAATTTGAAAAAATGATAATGAATGACAATGGAATATATTAGTCTGCATCACAGGCTGCTGTGTTTTGAAGAGAAGGAGCCGTCAGTACTTGCAGAATATCTCCAAGTCTTATGACCCTTTTGCCAGTGCCACATCCTCATTGTCTCACCTTGCTTTCTTCACCAGCCCATCTGAAATTTGCTCTTCCCTGGAATTTCTCATATGATTCATGTCTTCTCTTTCTTTGAGACTTCCTTTTTAGCGGTTTCATCATCCATGTCCCCTCTGCCTGCAATGTAGATGTCCAAGCAATTGCCTTAGGAATGTCCTGCTTTCTCATGTCCTCCTCTCAAGAGAAGAAGCCAGAGGAGCTCCTCTGGAGCCCAGCTATACCTTTCGAGGCATATCCAACCTGTCCCTATTCCTGGCTTCTTCAGTCTGCCTCAGTCTTGCGAAAGGAAGAAAAATATCCTGGTTTGAGGAAAGAAAAATATCCTCCTTAAGAAATTATTGAAAAGAAAAATTGAAAAATATCCAAACACTTGAATTTTTTTTAATTTCATGCTTCTCTATTAGAGATGAAGGATACATTTTTAAGTCTCTGAGCCACAGGAGTGCTTTTGAAAATGAGGCGGTCTTGTGTTCTTAAATGATTATTACTTTAATTTCATCTGTTGGGAGCATCTATGCCCAGTGTCATTAATAAAAGCTCATTTAAGAGTATTTATCTCCAATAGAATAAAAATATTGATTTTTTTCACAGATATTAAATATTTCTTAGTTTTCAATGTCAGCTTGAAAACAAAGTGGAGAGAAGGAAGATGCTACGATCTTCCTACTGTATTTCATATTTGAAAAAGCTGCTCAAAGTTAATGGATACTTTCCTGTAATTATTTCTTTAATATATTCTTGGAATTATTTGTGGAAACGCATTTTCCTTTTATAACCCATGACTAAAGTTTCCATGGATGGTCTTTTATTTTCTTTGTTTATTTGATGCTATATTGCATACTCGCCACTCCATGAAATCAGAACATGAAAACAATTGATGAACTTGTATTCCCTGCATGTTGCATTTGTTATCCAGACAGGAAAGACATAAGTCACACTGTTGGCAGGTAATGAGAGTCTTCCTTTCTATCTGCAGATTCCACAGCAGTACTTTAGTCATGTTTTCTATTTTGTACCCTAACAATTCTTTACATGAGACATCTTTCCATTCACAGTTCCCTTCTCTCCCATTCCTTTCTACCTAAGGTGGCAATTGAAATCTTAAATTAATAAGAAAATAGAGCTACAACTCATCCACTCAGAAGCACAATAATGGCTGTAAATGACAAACTTTGTTTTGATGTATTATTTAAAAGTGTAGTGTTGCTGCCATGCAGCTATTCTCTTGAGAGCTTTAAACATACTGTCTGCTGAGAAGCTTTTGTGTGTGTTTTTAAATGCTGAAACAAAAGATCACCAGCATGACTTATAATCATTAGCTCTGCTCTTGCTAATTATAGCTAGTTGGAGAGAGACTGTTAATTATTGCTTTGACTATTTGTCAGAAAACTTTCACTTTGTGTTTGTTAGCCTTTTTCCAGTCTTTGAACCAGTGTTTTACCATAGTTCAGTTATATTGGTCTACTGCCATTTCACTCAGATTACAAACACACAAATAATCTGTTCTGCTAGCAAGAAGAATTCAAGATCAAGAGCAGTAGATGGACTAAAAGACACAGAAGCAGTCGCCTCACTAGAATTAATGTATGAAATAAGAGCCTACAGGAGGAACACATGTTATCTGCTGGCTGGTAGATTAATAATTAAAGTGTAAATCTAACTGATTTCATTGTTGAAGTTGAACTTCTGTGTCATGAGAAAGGGTTCAGTTGAACATGCAGCTGCCATTTTGTGTGATTTGAATGAAAGCACCACCAAGTGGGTCTTCAATCCACAGACTTCGCCAAGCCAGGTTGAACTCCTGAAGAGACTGGGCTAAATCCAGATAAGGAGCAGAAAGCTGGTTTCTGATAAGAACAGGCAGAGTGGAGTTGCAAGACTGGGGCTACCCTCCAGAAATCTTTTTTATGGTTTTAGGCAGATCACTTAATCTTGGTTAAATCACAGAAGTCAATGAGGTGGAGACATACCCTTTAGGAGAGAAAGGGAAAAAGTACTATCTATCTGAAGACAAATGAATCATTCTCTTCAGCCTTTGTATTGGATAATTGTGAATCAGATACTGAAGGTTTTTTGCCATCTAATAACCCTGTTCAACATGCACATTAATAAATTAGATTAGTAGGTAATTTAGATTACTGCATTTATCAGGACATTAGATTACGACAGAAATGTCCTGGGCCTGTATCCTCTAATTCATCTTACAGCAAGAAAATAATTCAGTTCTTGAGTCCACTGATCTGAAGTTTCAGGAAATAATTATGACGTAGCTTTTAATACTTCTGTTGGTTACTTAAAAAACTGATGATGTATTCAACTTCTGGTTCTCTGCATAGGACTAGGTCCTATTTTCTTTCCTGTTTTACTTATACAGGAATTGATGGTTTCACTGCACAGAAACGTAGAACTCTGAGCTTTTCTGTGAATATATTGGTTGATGTCATAGTTCTGTATTTCATATTGCTTTCACACATGGTCATACACTAGGTTTCTTTTCAGTAATAATGATCTTTAATTTTTGCAGTTAAATTTTATAAAAAATAAACACAGAACAGCAAGTATCTAAAAAATGTTAAATCAGTACTGCTATATTACCAAAAAGTCTCCAATAGAATTTAACTCTCATTTTGCTGGTTAGATTTCACATATTGGATTTCACTATGTTGTGGTTTAACCCGACAGGCAGCCAAACACCACACAGCTGCTCTCTCACTCCCCCCCTGCAGTGGGATGGGGGAGAGAGTCGGAAAAAAAAAATTAAAATTCATGGATTGAAGTAAAGACAGTTTAATAGAACAGAAAAGGAAGGGGAAATAATAATAATAATAATATTGGTAGAATATACAAAATGAGTGATGCACAATGCAGTTGCTCACCACCCACCGACGGATGCCCAGCCAGGCCCCAAGCAGCAATCGCCCCTCCCCCACCAACCCCCAGTTTATGTACTGAGCATGACATCATATGGTATGGAATACCCCTTTGGCCAGTTGACTTAGCTGTCCTGAATATGCTCCCTCCCAGCTTCTTGTGCACCTGGCAGTGCATGGGAAGCTGAAAAGTCCTTGACTCGTGTAAACATGTTGCGGTTTAACCCCAGCCAGCAACTAAACCCCACACAGCCGCTCGCTCACTCCCCGCCCCCCCCCAGTAGGATGGGGGAAAGAATCGGGAGGGCACAAGCAGAAAAACTCCCAGGTTGAGATAAAAACAGTTTAATAATGGAAATAAAACAAAGTAGAACAGTAATAATAACAATGATAACAACAACAATAACTGAATATACAAAGCAGACAATGCACAATGCAACTGTTCACCAACTGCTGATCGCGTGTCACGAATGGCGGGGGAAGCCCCTCCCCCCTTAGTTTTTATACTGAGCATGACTTCACATGGTACAGAATACCCCATTGGCCAGCTGCGTCAACCACCCCGGCTATGCTCCTCCCCAAAGCTTCCGTTACACTTAGCAGAGCATGGGAGGCTAAAAAGTCCGGTGCAAGCACCACCCAGCAACAACCAAAGCATCAATGGGCCATCAATGCTCCTCTCATACCAAACCCAAAACACAGCACACCCCCCAGCTACTGGGAAGAAAGTTAACTCTGTCCCAGCTGGAACCAGGACAAAACACTACTCAGCAACAACTAAAACATCAGTGTGTTATCAACATTCTTCTCATATTAAGTCCAAAACACAGCACTGTACTTAATAGGAAGAAAACTAATTCTATCCCAGCCGAAACCAGGACAAAGAGTTATAACAAATTAGCAAAAGGAAGATTGTATACAAAAACCTTTAAAATGAAACTGCCACAACTTCAGGCATTGATTGTCTGGATGACAAATAAGCCAAGTCCTGGAGGAGCATAGGAACTGCCTGATGGTCCCTCCGCTATCCTTTTTAGTGGTATCTTCTGCGGGAACTAAGGGTAGTTATGCAGAAACTATGTGTCCCGATCCGATGTCGGGAATGTCCCGATCCGAAGTCGGGGGAGGTTTCGATATGATCCCAAGAGCGAGATTAAGACACAAAACGAGATCAAATGCCGTATACCCAAAATAGCAACTTTTAATATCAAAAGTAGAAAATTAGTAGCGATAGGATAGAATAGAGTAAAAAGACAGAAGTCAAGCAGGTATTCAGGATAGATTTGCAAGAACAGTCCCCACCATGGATCCGTGGCATCCCGGGGGTCCAAGTCTCTCGGTGTTCCGGCGGTGGGCGGTCGCTCCGGGGTCCGCGGTGTTTCGGCGGGGTCGGCAATCGCACTGGGGTCCTCTTGGCAGTCCCTTTTATTCTCGTTCGAGGGCTGCAGTTTCCATGGCAACGACATGTCTCCGCATTCCTGAGTCTTGACTGTCCAAGCACGTGCCAGCCGGAGATCTTTCACACCTTACCAGCCGGAGATCTCTGTGGCCTTGCAGCCATTCTTATCATATTCAGCAGCCAAAGGAACCCTCGCCCAGATCTTTCACACTTTGCAGCTGATCTTATCATATTCAGCAGCCAAAGGAACCCTCGCCCAGATAAGCAGTCTTTGAGACAAAAGTTCTATAATTCAGTCTTTCACACTATGTTACACAGAAATGGACTTTGAGATGTAGAAGGTAATCTGTGACAGATTCGTTGGCTACGAATAATATAAAGGTACATCCGATATGAACTACATAAATCTGTATACTATTAATAATATGTATACTATTAATATGTGTGGTAATATAATATTACATGCAATATGTGTATCAATAAATTTTATATATGACAGGCTCCAACAAGAAAAAGATGGAGTTAGCACTGCAAAACAAACTTCTCAGAACATTTCCATCAGAGTATATATACATATACACAATATATATGGGTATATATATTATATACACACACATATATATGCATATATGTGATATCTATGATATATATACACATATATACACATACAAAAAAAAAAAGGGGAAAACAGAGGTGTAGTGTAATGCAAGCAGAGATCTTTTTCTGTTTCCGTCCCTCACCAGATATGTGTTACAGACTTGACAGGAGGAAAGATGGTGCACTACCACTTTCTGGCAATCCCTGGATGGGCTGCACGACTGATGAAAACTATCTCAGAGAGTTTCTTCAACAGTGTTGAAGCTGATATAGAAGTACATATGGAGTCCATAAGCACTAACAATTCTTATGCAATGAGAAAAGAGGACAGTTCTGTTCTTCTGCTATGTTTAGTTGGCATAAAATTAAACTGAATCCACCAGTTTAGAAATGAAGTATATTTTAACACTCTCAAATATCACAGGGAGGTTTATTCACAGGTTTGGGGGTTTTATCAGATTAGACTACTCTAATAAGATATGCTAATATTGTCTGGAAGTGGGATGCTGTGAACTTAGTAATACTGTCTCTTCAAATGGAGAGATAAAGTGAAAGAGTTTCTTGTGAAAACACTGTTGGATATATCAATTCCTATAGTGAGAAAGAGGGCAAATTATTTAAAGCTAAAAGATTTTGATTGACGAGTGAAAAAGCGGATATTTGATATCCAGTTGATACTATATGAGAAATCACCACTGAAGTCACTATGTGATCCTTGAGTTATGTCCTTTTTTGATTTTTGATTCCATAAATATTTTAGTAAACTTTTGGGTTTTTTTCAGTAGAAATGTATATGGAAAGAAGATATCTTAACAGAGTGTTTAGTTATAAACCCCAAAATGTTAAACGAAAGTCTAAATTTGTGCACTTAACATTTCGGTAGAGACAATGTTTATGCTTTCTAATCAATGCTGGTTTTAAACTGTACATTTAAGATTTATGTCAGTGCATGAGCTGAGTATTACATGTCACTTGACATACAGTGTTGTTCAATAAGAGAGAGATTGCTATTCCACTTTTCTTGTACTGAGAGATAATGCCTTTTTTCATATAATTATACAATGACAACAGAAGTGGAAGCTCTCAGCCAGAGAGCTGTGCTAATGCTGCAAAATTCTATGAGATTGATTTGGAAAATGAATTTATTTTAATTGTGTTTACACTAATTTTGTGTTTGCTTTCTGATGTGAATAAATACTCTTTAAAGGTCTTTATGTAAATCAGTGATGCAGAACCATTTGGAATCCTGCTTGCAATAGGGGTTACCTTACTTTGGAAAAGATACTGAAAAATTAGACAAGTTTAGGGACAGGAAATAAGAAAGATGAGCATAAAAAAAAAAAAATCAAAGCTTTTTATAAGGAATGAGTTTTTAAAGTTATTTGGATTACTTAATTTAAAAAGGACAAAGACATAAAGATGACAAGCATAATTTTTACATAAAGATGAGAACAGAGTATTTTAACTGTAAAAAATAACAGACAATTTATCAAGGATTTGTCATCCAAGCTCACCATAAGAAATTTTCCTATGAAATGAAAAGTTAAGGAATTCAACAGTAAATACCTCTTCAAAGAATATATATAACTGGATCAATTAGATATAACATTTGGGAAAGATGAACACTAGTTTTTTTCAGAGGGATTATGCTGTATTAGATGGATCTGCAGTCTGATTTTTGTATAGCAATGCTTAGTCCTCATACTAAAATAAAATAAGTAAATGGCAGTACACTACAATTTAAGTGAAAAGCAAAATGAATATTAAAAGTATAAAACCCTTATATGCCACAATACTTAAAAATAGACACCTGTCCAACTGAAATAAAATAATAATTTCCAGATTGCTGAAGGCATATTTTTTGGAGCAGAAGCTTAAATGTTCATATCTACTAGATCTAAGAAAATATAAATAATTTAGAGACATGGTTGCCACTGCATCAGAACCAGATTCTTAATCTCTATAAAGTTTCTTCACTTGTTTTTAACAAACATTACCACAAAGACTTTTATGATACCTATCTAATCACAGGATTTTTTGACTAGTATTAAAATATATTCACAAAAATACAAATTTGATTTTGGGTCAACCTATTGTAAAGAATATCCAGATTTTTTTTTTTTTTAATTTTTGCACATGTCCATTTGTTTCCTGCATTGCATGGCTATCTAAATTTTGCTAGATTCTTACAGATCTCAACAGCCTTTTATCTTCAGCAAGAGACCTGCCATCCGGATCCTAAAAAAGGCAAGTTTGCTGATGCTTCTGAGGGAGAGGTTGTGCTGTAAAAATGGTGACTGCAAGTCGAGGGAAGAAGTGACCTGTAAGAGCATCAACACAAACAAAAAGCCAGATAGTGTGGGTTTCTCTCTGACGCCTTTCTTTTCACTCATTCACCTACTTCATCTCCTATAGCAGGAACAATTTAATCCCACTCTCCCTTCCTAGGGCAGCAACATTTCATTTCGTGTATGCTGATGGGAATGTTGGATTTGTCTCTGACAGCTCTTGTAGATGGAAGAGTAATACTAAGCAGGTTATAGAAATTTCTAGTTTGTTGCAAATTGCAACCAGTGTCTTTTCTGGGTATTTAAGTGTCTATTAAGGTGAAATAACCAGTAAAAGATACCTCAGATTCTGCTGATGGGCACAATATTTATGTGAAACATAATGACATAGGAAAGTTTCCATTTTGGTGTTATCTTACCATTTCAACATTCATTAAGATTGAACTAAGATTGATCTGATTCTTTGAATAGGCTTAAGAAAATTATATGTTTTTTAATTTTTTTCCCATGTTATTCCTAAATTTAAAATTGTGTTACATTTCTCTAGATTAAGCAATATATTGAAATATCCTACTAGGAATTACTTTTTTGTCACAATGACAGAATTGTTTATTCATGGGAATAAAAAGCTCCCATAGAAACTTCTTATTCATATGAGGATATGTTTTTCAGCACTGAAGCTCTCTGCTTGAAGAATGTTGAATAATTTTAATCTTATAAAATGTTTTAAAGGGGAAAAAAAAATCACTAGTTTACTCTCACATTAAGTTTTTGTCCTTTAAGATGTAAACAGTCTCCGACACTGAGGAAAGCTTTTAAATGACAGTTGGGGATTACTCATTTTAAATAAGATATTAACACTTGTCATATAATTAATTTACTCATTTTGCTTTGTGAGCAGTCCTCACAGTTTGCTGTCTGTAATGAGTTGAAGGTACGCCCATGAGAAAACTATATCTAGTTTTCTGAAGTGTTTATGAAACGTGAGCAGTACCATGCTGAGGGCAATTTCTTGTTTCTTTTGCAGCTCTCTGGCAGAATTCTGCAAGGAATTTCAAAGGTCAGATTTCGATGCTGCTGCACCAGAAAGGAACAAACTTTTTTTTATTCCTTCCCAGGTGAAACTGAATTAATATATTTGGAGCTTCTGTTAGAAGGAAAGAGTTTGGGGATATCCTGCTGACAGGAGAATTAATTCTTTTAATTTGAGAAGGTACTAGGAACCCAGCAAACTAAAATTCTACAGATTTAGTAAGGGCAAAAGCATGGGACCTGTCTGTACGTTGTAGTTATTTATCTTTATATTTTTTAAACTGTACTAAGACCTCATTATTTGGAAATTAGTTAGCAAATACAACTCTGTTTTGTTTTATAGATGGATGCTTAACAGTAGCAGAAAAGATAGTTTCACCAACTTGTCCCATATCAGTGAATAATTATTTAAAGGAGTCAAAACCATCTATAATTAGAATCATATTCCCTTTTTAAATTTCAAAATTCCCAATTACAGTGATGAAGATCAGTATAACTGTATCCCAAAACAATAGTCTTAATTGGATTTAACCACTGTTCTGGGTATCATTGCCTAGCACCATGATTTTCACAGAATTTTTCACACCATACGCCACAAGTCACCTTTCCATTTAAAAAGTATTTGCTGCATATATATGCCCATACGAAACACCCTGTCTTAGTGTGCCAGTTTTCTGGTAGCTTTATGTTAGTGTCTCACCTTTTTTCTTCTGACTGTAAGAAGACTATAAACCAGACTATGTCGTGGATGGAATATGAAGAAAAGGTTCATGGTTTAATGATCTAATCCAGTCGCCTTAAGTTTGTTGTTTTCTGTCTTCACAAAATACATAAGTAGGTGCTCTAATACAGTGGAATTACGACAGGAATTTACAGTAACAGCATAAGGAAACTGTTTCAAACTGTGCTTGTTTGATACACTGTAACATGCTGCTCAATTTCAAATTTTGGACTTCTGTATGTAAGACCAAATGAAAGTTCTTAGCTAAAAGCTTGCTGCACGCACACACACACATGCATAAGTATGATAGGTGTTGCACAAGTATTTATTAAAACTTCTGCTAAGAACTTCCAGAACTGTTATACCACCATTGGCTTGATTTAGTTTTGTGGTACAAGAGCTTATGCTGCTATAACCACTTCCAATGTTTTCCAGCTGGTGAAAAACTGTAGAAACTAATGGGGCCATCTGAATTTTTACAAGAAGAGCATCTATAATACGGCAGAAGTCCAATCCAATATTGCAATAAAAGGTCAAGTTGAGTGATCAGTTTGCAGTCATGAATCTGCCGCGTATCAACTCTCACCTTGTTCAGCGAAGCACTTATGATACTTCTGTGAGCTGTAATTTTATGGAATATTTGTTGAAATTTATTCTCTGAATAAGTGGAAATCTATTTGTTCAGGAAACAAGAAGAAACTAACTGTACCAAATAGAAAATACTGCTGTTAAAATGTGTATCTTTTAAGGCTTTTACTCTGACTAGAATACAAAAAACCCAATTTATTTTCAAAATTATTCCAACATGAATATAAAATATTATCACTAGATGACTGGAAAATTATGATTTAGTTGTCTTTTATTCCAACTCTCTGTTCTGTTTGCATGGATCAAAGAGATTATGCAGGAGGGGTTTATTTTTTCCCAACTAATTCAGACTGCAAATGGTATAAACTTAGAGTTTTATTTGATTCTTCATTCAATACACAATTTCTAACACAAGACCCCTCCCACCCAAGTATCAAACAGCTACTGAAGAAACTCAAAATGAACTTTGATATGAGGTCTGGAGTATCTGAAAAAGCAACTTATTGTTATAATTGTTTGGCTAGGGTATTTCCATTGTGGTTTGTTCATGATCAGCACCATAAACACTGAAGCTACTTCCCATAACTACAGAATGGCAAGTTACCTTACAGCCTATGTCTTTCCCTCCTTGCAACTTTTGGCCCTCACACACTTGGTCAGAGTTTGCAAGAGCATGTACAAAGAGTATTGATTAGGGGCTTTTATAGTCCTGAGCAGCCTTGTGGAGTGACTACACATTGTGCAGAGTGAGAAGAGGTTCACTCTGCACACATAAGCCCAGACAGCTAGAAAGGTGAATAGGCTTTTGAGGAAATATAACAAAAGGTTTTAGCCGTTCTGGTTCTTTTCACCCTACGCAAACGCGACTAATGCGAGTGTTTATGGAGCCAGGAGGTAAACAGTATCAGGGAACTAATCCAGCTAAAAGTAATTTTCTGGGTAACTTTTCGACTGGATTCATTTCTCTTATCTGATAGTCTGTTTGCAGTGCTACATGATGCCTGGGCCAATTGGCAATGTGAGGACAAAAACAAGTGGCTAGGGTATTTTGGGAGCAGGTGGCCATTAATGGAACTAGATTAAAACCTGCTGATACTGACTGAATGACTATGACCTTGGCTGTCAGCAAAGTCTTAACATTCACTACCTTTTGTTTACCCAGGGTAGTTACCCCACTGCTTATTTTCAGATACCTGCTAAACCCTAATTTAAAAATAAAGACTTTGAGGTTTTTTTGCTTATTTAGCTTGCCATTTGCTTTTCCCTGAAGTAGCAGAGGAGTGAGGGTGAGTTGAGGTGTGGGCATTGGTCAAAGGTAAGTTTTCCTAGGGTGAGATGCAGGGAGAGTCTGCATCAAAAGAAACCTTGAATAACCGAAGAATGCTCCTGCATGAAATAAACTACTCTTTAAGCTGTCCATGCGATGCACAGTTAATGTGATTTACTAGCTCCTGTTCTCTGCCCCTGAGCTTTTTCCTCACTTTTCTCCTTGTCCTCTCCTACTCCTGGGCTGATGTTTTGTCACCTTTCTTGTGGTGCTAGTTAGACCTTAAAACTCATGAAGTGAGAAGTCTATTATCTACTTTTTGCCCTCTGGCTTGTTTCTGTAAAATTCATGCTTGTTTCCATTGGTGGCAAGAGGTACTACAGATGATAAGTTAGTTAGATAAGAAAGCATTTAGCCAGGACTAAAGGGAAATGGGAAAGGATTCCCTCTTTCTGGGACCAGTAAACTGTTAGGGCAGCTCACTGAATCTGTTGAAAACATATCAAGGGGTTAGAACATTTTTTGCACAAAATATACACCAACACAAACCAACGCAAACGCTCCATGACACGCTGACACACTTCTGACCTTACGTAAGAGAGTAGATTGTGCACCATACCTTGGTGTAAGCATTTGAGAACAAGTGATCCTGGGCCTAGGGTTTAAAACACAGATTTTGAGCTGTGTCATGCACAAAAGGAAGCGTACCCTCAATAGTCTTGCTTGGAGTCACTGTGCATGTAACTTCACAGCAATGCTGTGTGTTGTGGGAAAACGGCAGCATTTCTGGACACCCAGCAATGAAGGATGCCTGATTTTTACAATAGCACTCCATTGCTGTGGAAAAGCCACAAAATGTATCCTTTATGAATATCTAACTATATCACTGAATCGACTATTAAATCCTGTATTACTGCAGTCTACTGTATCTTGAAAGGACTTTCAAACTCAGAACAGTACTGACAATTAAGCCCCATACTCAGGGACTACACAGGATAAAACATAGTAGTCTTGATTCCAAGTTACCTGTCTACTATCCATCTAAAGAAAAGAATTACTTTAATTCCACTGAGGTAGAAAGGAAGAGGAGTATCATGGCCTATGCCAGTCTTCGTGCTCCATTCTACATCATAGCTCGCAAATTAAAGCAAAAACTCTTGCCTCAACTGCAATGAAAGGGAAAAATATATGTATTTTTATATTACATTCTTGAGGTCTTATTCTCTAGGAAGAGTAATTTTGGTGAAATTTTCTATCATCGAGTGAATGAGATTAAAATGCTTCCTTTTTTGTTGACATCAATATTCTAATTTGGCTGACCTACCATTGTGAGAATTTTTGCTCCAGCTTCTATATCTTCACCACAGGTGCATTTTCTGGATGCACTGCTGTGCTTGAAGCAGATACGTGATTCTGCTGACATCAATAGATCAGGCAAATGTAGAAAGCGTGGTTTGTCCAGGAAAACCATCCATCCTTATCACCTCCAGCTCCAACTACATTATTCATTCTTTGAAACTTTTCTGTACTCTGTTATTTTCTAACTGTGAAAATTTCCAAACACTGAGATTTTCTATGTCAGGTATTTTCTTAGCTCTATTAGTTATCAACTGTTTGTGATAAATATTCTTTTTATTCTTGTCTCTTCCCCATGTGGGACAGAAAGTGAAGGGACCCGGAAGGATGTTTTTGGAAGTCTAGATTCTCTAATGCCGTCTGAGTTAGCATCAAATGCCATTTATCATAGATGGAGAGGAATAGCAGCTGCTGGATGATTCATATGACCTATTTAAATATCCATCTTCAGATGAGGTGAAGTGGTTCATGGTGTCCCTGAAGTGCGATGCTTCTGAGAGCTATCATCTGGAAAGGGAAAAAATAAATATTTAGAAATGGATTCTTGTGTCACCCAGGTAGAATACAAGGGAGATAAAATAATTTTTCTTGAAAGTTATATTTTTATTTATGGCTATAAGTAAGTAGTCAGTGTAAGAGTCAAAGGAAAGCCTTTACAGGGAAAGAAAGAAAAGAGCAACAATTGTTTCTGGCAAGCCAAAATCAATTTTATCTTGTGATAGCCTCCAATAAATTTTTTGGATTGGCGCTGATGTTAATAGACACCATGTTAATATTTTCCCCCTTTTTTAAATGCTTTTGCTCAGACTTTTTATTTCACTTGGAGTAGATAGATTTTTCTTCAAGTCCACACGTTAGGAAGTCAGTTGCCTGAAGAGGGAAGAGATGGCTGAAGGGTTTGCACTGTGGTCCTCTGAGCTTAAATGTTTTCCTGTATGTCTAATTTATTTTGTTTTTAGGACTTGCTCTCCTAACATTCCACACTGCAATATCAATCATCTTGGTTTTAATGTTTGATGCACATCTGTGAAGAGACTCTTCTTGTTCCAAAATAAGCAGGAGCTAGCTGTATGTCCTGGTATAGAATAAAGGGTGGATACTGTCTTGGTTTTGGCTGGGATAGAGTTAAATTTCTTCCTAGTGCTGTGTTTTGGATTTAGCATGAGAAGAATGTTGATAACACACTGATGTTTTCAGTTGTTGCTAAGTACCCTCCTAGTCAAGGACATTCAGCTCAAGAAAAAAAAAAACAAAACAAAACAAGCATTGGAAGGAAACACAGCCAGGACAGCCAGTCCAGCTGGCCAATGGGGTATTCCATACCATGTGACGTCATGCTCAGTATATGAACGGTAGGCGTGTTCCAGGAAGTAGTGATCGCTACTTGGTTATCGGTCAGCGCGGGTGGTGAGCAATTGCATTGTGCATCACTCATTTTGTATATTCTATCATTATCATTATTATTTTCCCTTTTCTGTTCTATTAAACTGTCTTTATCTCAACCCACGAGTTTTTCTCACTCTTACCCTTCCCATTCTCTCCCCGTCCCACTGGGGGAGGGAGGGAGGGAGTGAGCGAGCGGCTGCGTGGTATTTGGCTGCCTGCCAGGTTAAACCACGACAGTCCATCAGAGAAACTTGACTGGATTTGTACAAAACATTCAATAGTGGGAAATATTTCAATAAAGAAACTGTCTTATGAATCATTTCTTCTCCAATACCAGCTGTAAGAACTACATTCTCTTTCATGATTATCCAGAGAACTTTACAAGCAGTTTATCTATAAAACTCATAAAAGTGAAATATTTGATGTATATAATTTTCTTTAAATGAGCATGTGGAAATGAGGAAAAGAATGCAAAGTATAATAAAACAAAAAATCTTCATGGATTAAAATACATTTTGTTAAAATATGTCATCTTAATTGACCATATTCAAAATCTCTTGGCTTGCTATAGGAGCAAAAGGTAATGTATTGATTCCTCATGCAGAGGTAATGTATTGATTGTAATCCTGGCATTAGTCTTTCTCACTGTAAAAAAATATCAGCTTATTAAAAAGTACTCTCTTAGTAACAATATTGGATGTAAAATGTTATTTATCTCATAAATAGTTTGCATCCTCTTTGCTAAAAAATACATCAAGACTTGTGTTTGCTGTCCAACTAGCTAATTAAGAGTCTTCCAGGTCAGAAACTTACAGGAATTTATCCAGAGCCTGTTTACACTGATTGTCTTGGTCCCTGGATCTGATCCTAAATTTAAAAAAAAAAAAAAAAAAAAAGTTAGACTTTAATAATGTTCTCTATTTCTGAGCTTTCATTCGATGTTCAACTGATTTCCAAAATGGGAGTGTTTATTGTACTATATGAGTGAATAGACCTAAGTATTTGAACTGAGTCAGAAATCCAGGACCATATAGGGAAATAGAAAGTAATAACTAATGCAGTACGACATAACTGCATTATTTCATTTGTATCCAAGGAAATTAGTATTTGCTGCATGTCTAAGCTGTAAAAAGGAGTCCTAAATGGGCAAGCACAAAAACGATACTTTATCTAAAGTCGAGAATGAATTTTTTTTTTAACTTCAATTATTTAAAAATGCTCTAAATTTATCATGCCTTTGGGCCCTTGATAGCTTGTTCAGTGGGATTTTGTGTGAAATAATGCTAGGATTGGTATTAAGACACAAAATAAGAAGGTATTTTAATGAAAGTTCATGAAACTATGGACTTTTAATCCTTGAAGGGTCATCTAAAGAGAAGTATTCTTTTAAATGCCAGCCACATGGATTTGGTTAGTCTTTATTGGTGATAGTTCTGAACTGATTATGAAAAACCCTAGCAATTGCTTTTCAATGACTAATATTTATTTTGTAACCAGGAAAAATAGAGATACATACAAATGAGCACTGGTTTATTTGAGAACTCAGTGTACTGGGAATCTATGGCTAAGATTCAGCCCGGATGAAATTAGTCTGTTCTGAAGGAAAAAAAAGGGGCATACTTTGATGACTCATATTATTCTCAAGAAAAGAAAAAAAAAATTAGACCAAATCTTTTTATGTTTAGAAACAGAAAGTGTATTTTTCCCACTGCTGGTAAAGCCAATTTGCAATTAGAAAAATAAGCTGTCTTTTTCTCTGTTTTGCAGCAGCCTTAGAAAAACTTCAAAGCAAGGAGAAATGACACTCTTTGCCACGTTAATATTTCTGAGCAGGGGTGGATTCATATATGCAAAGAGAGTAGTGAATACTGAAGATACTTCAGTATTCAGCAGCCTTTCTCATTTCTGCATTTTATAGTATTCATCACTAGCCATCCATGTTTCTGCTTTATCCATCATTGTTTAAAGCAAACAAACAAACACAAAACAGTTTCTGAAAGACTAACTTAGCTCACAGTTCGTTGGAAAGCATGACGATATGCAAAGCAGATAGAGGACTGTTAGGAGATATATAGCAGTTGTAGACCTATTAGGATATTAAGTACCAAAAATCAAATGATTTTTTATTGTATAGAGGTAGATAAGTAGAAATAATTCACAAATTACAGGTGGTAATGTGGAGAGAAGCTGTGTTCAATATACTTCTCCGCTCCATGTCACAGGCAAAACTTCCCCCCCACCCCCAGTCTATTTTCAGGTGTATTTCCCACTCTTTGACTATGAATGACCTGATCATTGAAATTTCTATCATTTCTTTTGGGATAACATTTAATATTACAATCAGCTTGCTTTTACAGAGTACTTTAAATCCTTTTCTTTACTTAATTTCTTTCTACTATCCTTATTTTATTATACTTTCCTCTACTTAAATTTCAAAAGTTTTTATACAAGTTTAATGTAGCATTATAATAATGCTACATAATAATATTTCCTAAACTCTTACAAGCACTTATTTTTTTGTTATAGGAAAGAAAAACAGTAATGCAGTAAAAGTACATACTTTGTGTTGTGGGAGATAGGGAGTCACTGTCACAGGAGGAAATAGTTTGCAATGAATAATTTATTCAGTGATTTTTGCCATTTTTTGAGATATTCCTGAAAACAGATGAATTGTAGTTTCTCAAATTAATTGAGCATTTGAAGCTGTTGCTGAATAATCCCTGTGAAGAAATGTATCTTAGCCAAAATTTGAATTTCAAGCTTTTTTTGATAGGCTATTGCACCTGGTGCACTGACTGCTGAAATCAATAGAAACCATTTCACTGGCATTTGTAGGTATTGGAGTGTGGGTCGGTTGTATGACTTATTCCTTCTTTTAAAGAAAGTGAGATTTCAGTGTCAAATTTCTGATACATATGCATCATTTGTCAGCTTATACATACACTTACACAAAGTTCTGGTGTGTTTCCTTTACTGGGGGAAATATTGGTGTTAATACTGTTAATTCCTCTTAATTACATGTCCTAGACTGTTGCTGAAGTTTGAGCACATAATGAGGTAGATTTGCTTTAAATGAATACTCATAAATACATTTTTGGGTTTTTATCTATGTATATTTTACTTACCTAGCTATACTTGTAAAGATCAGTGTTTCACTTGTGCTATGAGAATACTACTGAGAAAATTATTGGAATTGGTTTGCCGTCATTGTGTGAAGCCTGTGCTGCTATTGCAGTTCATCACCACCTAGGGATGTTGCTGTATTTAATGGGATAAATTGACAAAAATGTTAATAAACCTCTGCAGAGAAATTCATCCATCAGCTGAATTTACCTTTCTAAAATGCCCTTTGTGAAAATACCTGGGGGCATACCACACAATTAATATAAAACATAGGCACCAATAAAACTTTAAAAGGCTTAATCTTACAGAACAGTTTTTTAAACGAAGTCTTAAACATGGACTGTCCTCTATTTCAAAGTTTATTAAAAAATTGGGCCCCAGTGCCAAAGTCTGAAAAGGCACAGCCTCTAAGAAAATTTTTTGCACTTATTTATAAGCATATTTATAAACTGCATTTTGATGAATGAATGGAATATGGAAAATTAAAATTCTTAAACCACCGTTTGATTGAAGTGGTTAAAAGCTTTAATGAGGAGAAGCATGTCCTAACTGCAATTTAAACAGAGTTGCAGAACTGTTTGGGACACAACATGTGTCTTTCAGTTGAATTGCACACCAACAAGAATTAGCTTGAGAAAGCAAGAACAGAAAATTGCAGAGTACAAGTTAAGGCAGGGAAAAATAGACCCCCCCCCGAACAGCATGAGCTAATATCTCTGTAGCTGCCCTCAGGAGCCCAGATTTCAAGTGCTCCATTTCAGAGGTGGTAACAAGGCACCTTGATTACATAACTGCTCTAAACTTCTAAATAAATCTCAGAACTGCTCCGGCTTCAAGGTTAGAGAGTTACCTGAAGGGCAAAGAAAACTTCCACTGAGATAAGGGGTGGAAATATCTGACAGTATTTTCTTTGCTATGTCTTTGGTGAGCTTCTGAGGTGGAGGCCAGGTCACTTAGCTACAACATAAATTAAAAATGCTTCCTGATTTCAACCCCAAAACAACTAAGAAAAGGGCAGTTTATTACTTAGCATGTTGTAGAAAGGGATTGCAATGATGGCGTTATACATAAACCTTCTGCAGCTGGTGGAGACCCCTCCAGTTTCACCAGGAGTGCTGTGAATAACAGCGTTCCCTTCTGAGGTCTCAGAGCAGTACTCAAAAAGGAGTGGTGTCCCCAGCTCTTTTATATGAAGATAGACAGAGATTGCTTTTCCCAAACTGCTTAGCTTGGTTTCATCCAAAAATGGAATCTTACTGTATTGGAAAATTCTTGTATGGCATTTGATTACATAAAATATCCACAAGGGTGATAGAAAAGAATGAAGGACTTCTATAAAGGAAAAAATAAGGCTATTCTGAATGGCAATGAAAGCTGAAAAATGGCCAAAGAATAGAGTTTATTTTCACAATTGTAAACAAACAAGAGAATTAAGATCTGACAACACAGCTGTATGTTAGACCTGAAACATGCATGCAGAATCAGATCTAATAAGCCAAATAAGTCCAAGGAGTGAAATATTCATAGCCACTGACCTGGCAGGGACCAATGTGATCCACCTGCTCCCCTGTCAATGCATGTGAACACATCATGAACACAGAAGAACCTTAAATGTGTTCAAATGAAACATGAAAATATATCTAATTAGCCAATCATTATGCCAAAAACATTCAAAAGACACAACTAGTGCGGAGAAGTGCTTTTACATCACTTGGGGGAGAGAGAGAAGGAAGTTCATAATGTTTTTATTTTACTATGTCTGTTTTCCTTATAAGCAAATGGCAAGGTTTCGAGGAATTATTTCAGTAGATGGCTTTTAAACACAGAGGTTCAGCTTGCTAATTACAGTCCTAACAGCAGAAGCTCTCCCTTCTGAAAGGATTTGTGCCCTGGTTCTGAGACAGGAGAATGAAGGTCAGGAGCTGATCTAAGCTCTGTCAGCTAGCTAAAGGCATTGTCACCACATGGAGAGGATTTTTGGGCAGGTACATGTGGCACAGTCACAGCCCATTGTGATCCTCTCCTTATCTCCCGAGTGCAATGAACAGTTAGCAGCACAAAAAAAATTTCAGGTTTTGTATTTTAAAATGGAAATTTTAAAATAGAATATTAATAAAAGTAATAAAAATGTGGGAATAGAAGAAAACTGATCCAATACAACAGTTCTGTATTAGTCACTTTCTCCCTTTGCTCTTAAATCTTACAGGAGACAACTTTTAGACTGAAGTCTTATGTAACAGTCCCTCAGGCTCAGACCAGTGAGTTATTTCTATTTCTAATCTGGCAGAACAACAAATACCTCTGCAGTGTTCTGTGATGCCCACGTGTCTTCTGTAGCATCTCTGTGTCATTGTCAGTCTCAGGAAGAACATAAGGTCCTTTTCTCTTTCTCTCCCGCTTCTATTCTTTCCCTTGTCCATTACATCTCCCATACTTTACACATTTTTTCCTTACTATCTTTTTTCTCTTCTTTTACAAGAACACCCTGAATATGTTTGCTCTCTGCCTTCCAGCTTGACCTAGTAGTGGGAAAAAAAAGACAAAATCTGATTGCCAGATTCAAGATAATGCAATTTCTACATTTCTTTTTGCTGAATCCAAACATATCAATATTTGACTTGATGATTGAAGTAGAAAGTTGCACGTGTTCATAAGGCCAAGACTTTCAAAGGCGTCCATTCAGTCAGTTTTAGTGGGCTATAAAGTCATTACAGTATTAGCAATATATAGAGCCCACCTGGAGGGAAAAAACCCCTGCTTCTACCCTCTCTTTCTTGACCAACCCCTATAGAGTATAATTCTTTTCAGCATTTAGATGTCTGAATACTTTCTTATTTAAATTCATCCTATCTTCTTCAGAAGTACAATATACATGCAGTTTATCATCAATTTCTCAGTGGGTGGATGTTTGTCCTTCTTAATATTATTTCAGAGGAAATGCTTCAGTGTATACTGTAAGTTTACCAAATGATGAGAATCTGGAACAAATCTAGAACAGGATGGTATATAATGTCAGCTACTTTCAGTGGAATTTATTTTTAGACTATTTATATAGCATGACATAAGATCTTCAGGGACCTGTGAGATCCAGACTGTGTTTGATGATCACTTGGTATCATAAATATTAAATATTGGTATTTATTTCCAATTCTACAAGTAAAAAAAGACAACGTAATTAAAACCTCGAAAGTTAAAATGCTCAGACCTGTTAAAAAAAGTATGAAGAAAAGCACTGGGATTTTTTTCTTTTCCTTTCTCTTGTATTGCACATAAACGGTGTTAATTTTTTTTCAGGAAATGTCTTTCTTTTCTGACTGTAGATATTTACTTGTTTTAATGTATTTTTCAGATAGCTGGACAGCTGAATCCCTAAATATTTGGACAAGTGAATAGCTTTCCTAGTACAAGGAGTTTCACTGAAATCCTCATCTACTATTTTCAGTCAACAAGGCTATCCATGCACATAAAATTACTCAGATACATAAATGCTTACAGGCTTAAACACCACATTTTACATATGGCAAATAGCAAAAAGTACAAATTATAAACATCTTCATAAAATAATAATTCCTGGACTCTGAACAGGGGATACCATAAATTTAGACCTATACTGAAGTGAAAGCAATTACACCTGTTTTAAAATCAAGAAGGATCTAAAAATATATGCTGTCTCCTTGCTTTTTTTTCTTTTTAGGTAGTTTACTTTCTGTGTCTGTTGATGTGCCTTCCCAGGAGAAGAGATTAGAGGTAGAGTGAAAACATTTTTCACTTTGTACTGCTTTGGTAATATTTTTGGACTCCTAGTACTCAGTTCTGAATAGTTTTCTGACTTATTTTCTTGTGATTGTCTTTGACAGACATCTGCTTACCTCAGGAGAAAAGAATGAAAAAACCAAACAAAGTCATCCTCCGTACCACTGTGGTAGGGGGGAATAAAGAGACATAAGGGTTTATCTTTTTTCCTGTCTCCATCCAGATCACCTGTATTGTTTGTCAGTTAGACAGTGACCATGTTAACGCCTCCCTTGCAGCTCTGTGCCCTCTTTGAGTGTTCCTTTATAGTTACTATATCAAAGACATGGAAAATTGTTCTATAACTCAGTTTACAGTTTCTGCAAAGCCTGCACAAAAAGTGGCTTAATGTCTTGCAGAAGGCAAGCATTTATCATGTAAAGTTATTAACATTTTTCTTTGCAAAGGAAGATTTCTTTTTTACCCTTTATGAAACAAAGTTTTTGCTGATACCAATAAAAATGTTTAGAGTACATTGTGCTCCCTCTGTGCCCAACACCTGATTTCATCTGCTGCCCTGCAAGAGACAGCATCTCCTAGGTTGTCTTGCAAGAACTGCAAGGCTCAGCCAAAACAGAACTCAGTTGCTTTGACAACAAACATCTGGCAAGGTGCTTGCTTATTTGTTCTATTGCTCTTTTAAATAAAATTAAAATATCACATAGGTCAGTAAAATTTGTTTTCAAGCTATCAATGACTTTAATGATCTATTCACTGTATCATGCCATAGTATGTTATTTTATAAGTTGTTGTAAGAAAAGAAACACATTGCTTAGATCATCTGAAATATCATTTGACATAATTGTACTTTGACATTTACCAGGCTTATGTCACAATCAAAATACTTCACTGCTGATAGGGAGTGGAGTTCTGACATCAGGGTCAAAATACGTGCTCCTTCCAATAGATTGGGTTTACACAAACTTTTTTTTCTTTTTTCTTTTTTTTTTTTTTTTCCCTTGAGAACAGCCTGTAGGGTATTAATACCTGATAGTCTTCATTTAATTTAGTCTTCTAGTGTTTTGTATGAAGTTCACTTATCTTACTCCTGCAATAAAGTGTGGTTTTGAGCTACCAAATGCCTTGCCAGTGTCTCTAAAGGAAAAGGAAAGGTTAACTGAGGCTTGTAGTGCTCAGAACTGGAGATGTGGTTCTGCAGGCTCCAAGAGAAGAAAACATTTAAACTTATGCTCGAAGACTCTCTGCTCAGAAAAGGACTCTGCAGATCTCAGCGTCTCATGCACTGTGGCTGCATATAAGTTCTGCTCCACTTGAATATGTGCTCTCCTGAACCACGTGGAAGAAATTTCTTCTCTTAGTTCAAGTGGAATGTACATTTTCCTGAAAGGAGTGAAAGAAAGTGTGATACTGGGGCTTAGAAGTTGCACTGATAAATGTTACATGTATTATTTGACAAAAGATAATAATTCTTGTCACTGCATGAAAAAAATGACTAGACAATTTTTTTTTTTCCTTGATGACAATGCTAATTTTTTTTTAGGTTTGGGGTATAAGTTCTTCCCTGTCAAAAATTACTCTTGAATTTATTTTTCTTCTGGGAAAAATAACTGAAACTATTACAAAGAATGGTCTTTTATCCTTCAGGAAGCTCATTTAATAAAGATTTCGGTGAGATAAGAGGAAGGAAAATGGGAAAATGACTCTTCTTTGGAGGTGGGTTAATCCTGAGAAATTGAGTTAGAGGAACAGAATGTGAACTATAATGTAATTAGTGTGATACTAATGTGGTTCACGTCAAGTACCATGAAGAAAATTAGGGGTGTTATGTAAAAGGAACACATATCACCTTCTCTTCTCTAACGAACCAGGATAAAAATGCTTTGAAACTACTGTTTGCTCTTGTTGCATCATGGGGTTGTCTTTTTGCTGAAATCCAAGTTCAGATCCCTGTGCATCAGAGCAATATTTGCTCAAAGAGCTGTACTGGTCTCATGTTGGGACATCAGTTTCTAAGATCATCTCTATTAAAGTAATGTACGTCAACTGTAACGTCTGGGATTTCATCACAAATTTTATTTCTTATCAGCTGTAGTTTAGGAGAGACATTGACCCTACTTTTATTTTTCCAGCTACATCCAACCACCCTCAACAGAGATAAGTAGGTGTACATTTTGCTCGGTAAAAAACTGCCTGGACGGCCGAGTCCAAAGAATTGTGATGAATGGAGTTAAATCCAGTTGGCAGCTGGTCACAAGTGGTGTTCCCCAGGGCTCAGTATTGGGCCCAGTTCTGTTCAATATCTTCATCAATGATCTGGATGAGGGGATTGAGTGCTCCCTCAGTAAGTTTGCAGATGACACCAAGTTGGACGGGAGTGTTGATCTGTTCGAGGGTAGGAAGGCTCTGCAGAGGGACCTGGACAGGCTGGATCAATGGGCTGAGGCCAACTGTATGAGGTGCCAAGTGCCGTGTCCTGCACTTGGGTCACAACAACCCCATGCAATGCTACAGGCTTGTGGGAAGAGTGGCTGGAAAGCTGCCCGGAGGAAAAGGACCTGGGGGTGCTGGTTGACAGCCGGCTGAACATGAGCCGGCAGTATGCCCAGGTGGCCAAGAAGGCCAATGGCATCCTGGCCTGTATTAGAAACAGTGTGGCCAGCAGGAGTAGGGAGGTGATCGTGCCCCTGTACTTGGCACTGGTGAGGCCGCACCTCGAATACTGTGTTCAGTTTTGGGCCCCTCACTACAAGAAGGACATGGAGGTGCTGGAGTGTGTCCAGAGAAGGGCAATGAAGCTGGTGAAGGGTCTGGAGCACAAGCCTTATGAGGAGCAGCTGAGGGAACTGGGACTGTTTAGTCTGGAGAAGAGGAGGCTGCAGGGAGACCTCGCTCTCTACAACTACCTGAAAGGAGGTTGTAGCGAGGTGGGTGTTGGTCTCTTCTGCCAAGTAACTAGTGATAGGACAAGAGGAAGTGGCCTCAAGTTGCACCAGGGGAGGTTTAGATTGGATATTAGGAAAAATTTCTTTACTGAAAGAGTGGTCAGGCCTTGGAATAGGCTGCCCAGGGAAGTGGTTGAGTCACCAACCCTGGAAGTATTTAAAAGACGTGTAGATGAGGCACTTAGGGACAAGGTTTAGTGGGCATGGTGGTGTTGGGTTGACGGTTGGACTGGATGATCTTAGAGGTCTTTTCCAACTTTAATGATTCTATGATTCTATGAGATCACATTTCCCTGACAGAATGTTTCTGTTTGTTAAAAAAGAAAACAAGGTTTTAGTTTGTAGGAGAAATGCTCATTAAACAAAGGTTTAATAATAGTGGACTATTGTTGTTGTTATGGCATTATATATATGTATCGAATCTATCCTTCTGTCTACAATGTAGGATATTACTTTTTCTGTCATAAGCTTTTTTTTTTCCACATAAATGGTATGAATGAACATTGTCTCAGCCAATGTACTTATACTTGTTTAAAATCACTTCAAGAACTATTATGCATCTTGTAGAAAGAGAGTCAGACTTTGCTGAGTGTCAGCC
Organism: Calonectris borealis; assembly: GCF_964195595.1. Lineage (NCBI taxonomy): Eukaryota > Metazoa > Chordata > Aves > Procellariiformes > Procellariidae > Calonectris > Calonectris borealis. Next base: position 63,819,260 of record NC_134313.1, read on the forward strand.
ACAGTTATTCTGTTGGTTTAATTGAAGTATTGCAATACCATTTTCATCATTGTGAAAGGTAGCTACCTTTACAGTTATTTCATAAAAATTAAGATGACTTGTGATCTTTCTTGGTGTTTTGTTTTTTTTTTTTTTCTTTTTTCTTTTCTTTCCTTCCTTTGGGACTAAAGTAAAATAAAATTCAGATTGCTATGACTGAGAAAAGAAATATCGATAATTTTTATTACATTTGTTTTTGGTGTTGAGTAATCTACATTTTCTTTCATGATGCTTTCATGAAGGCATCAGACATGCACACAAGATGTACCATTGCAAAGGATGATGTAGTAAAGACTAATTAGCATCCAACATTTAACTATATGCTTTAAAAGCTGTCTATAATTTACTGGAGCTTGATTAACTCAGTTTGCTAGCTTATACATCTACTTTGAGGAACATATTGTTACTGTTGAAGCCAAGAAAACTCAGGGGTTTTTTGATTCTTCTCTTCTTTATGCTGAGTTGAAAATTCCTTGTTTTAAAATGTATGAACAAGCCATGTCTGTGTAACTAGCGTCATTACCTTAGACGACACATAACACACAGAGCAAAAACGGGAAATCGGACAAGACTGTTAAAGAGAAACCTGTGTATATTTTAGATCAAATCAATAACAGTGAAGGAAGAAAATACATAGGACCTGCTAATACATTTACGTATGTGGGTACATGTATCTTTGACTATAGTAAGCTCTTATTGGCTTGTTTTCTAGGATTTTCTTCCAAGAAGGAAAAAGGCAGTAAAAATTTACTCTTGATAATCCTATAAGAGGTAAAGGTTTTATCCGTAGTTCTTTTTTACGGTTAAATTTATTATTAAAGTATGTATCAGAATTCTTTCTGTTTGTACAAAAATTCCCCCTAGTTTATTCCAAAGATGATTTGTCATGTGTTACTGGTGAAATGGGCAGATTTCATCTAAACCAAGATACACAGAAAAAACCCTATTGCTTTCTTCATTTACTCAGCCTCCCTCAATCATACTTTTTCAGGTGACAATCTCTATTAAGCACAATTAGTATAGAAAATATCTTTCAGCCTGTCAGTCTCCCGAGCAGTTGGCAATGGTTTGGTTTATCATGCAAGAATATTTTACAAATCACTTGGGTACATGGTGACAACAAGGCATTCTGAAGGCTTCGGTTGGCAAATACAATGTCATTATTACTATATGCTTGCTAATGCTGTAGGGCAACAGTGTCACTGATCTATAAAGGAAACCTCAACAAAATTAGTGGGGGGTTTTGCTTAAACTTCAGTGGTGTAAAATAATCCCAAGTGATTACAGTAAATGTATTATTATTATTATTTTAATTCTTATTTAAATGACAGAAAAAAGAGTTTAGTACTACCTGTAAAGACAAAGGCTTTAAAAAGTGTTTATATTATAATAGCAGATCAATTTTCTCATCACATAACAAAGTATAACATCTGATTGATAGCAATTATTTTTGTGACATTTTAAAGAAATTCCTCAAATAATTAAGAAATTAAAATGAGAGATTTATCAGAAGAAGAGTGTCAGAATTGGAAAATATATCAAACACTTAATTACAGGTTTCATCATCATCCTTTCCTCTCACATAATGGTAAGAATATTTTACATAGGTTATTCCTCACCATATCCCATACGGGGAAACTGATGCATAGATTAGTGAATTACTTAACTTTACAGTTGTCATGTCAAAGTCTAGTAACAGCCACACAAGCAGAACCTTCTTCTCCTTAGTGTCAGTGTGTATTCCAATAAGCCTCTTTGCCTTTTTAGCTGTGGCTTATCAAGAAAAATGAAACAGTGAGGCAGAGTGGTGTACTGGAAAAGGAAATACTTTTATTATGTTTGTTCAGAGCAAACATCACATTCATTAAAAAGCCTGGCATTTGTCCAGCTATATACCAGAGACATGCCTGAGTACTCTCCATAGGATTCAGACATTGAGTACTCTGTTCTAGTGGTCAGATGCACAGTAACCAGAAGTAAGGTTGGGAAAAAAAAAAAATCCGATTTAGATAGCCCACAGATGATATTAATGGGTGTCATAGATAATTCAACAGACTGGAATTAAGCTTGTTGAAAAATATAAATTGTCAATGAAGAATGAAAATTCAGACAGGCACAAGACCTTTTAGTTCCTAAGGATAGAACTTTTCTTAACTTCATATAAAAATTTGCACTATGCTTAATATGTGGCTACAAAATAGGAATGGTTAAGGTTTGTATTAAGTAAGATTTTAGACTAGATCACGATAATACACTGCCTCATAAAATCTGCAAATACAGGAAATGTCAGATAAGGATGCAACTCTTGCTCATTTAGAGCAAGATCTCACCTTACCTTGATCTAAACTATTATTACAGCAGTCTCTGAAATACTTTGTACATTGCACAAAACTCAGAAAGAAGTATGTCACTGATTATTTCTGGACTCTTAGCTGTCTTGTAGAGTTAAGTATTGTTATTCCCAGATATAGATAGGTAAGCTAACATGACGTTCTTTATGTGGAATCTTACCTGAACAGAAAAAAATTCTGTTCTTAACACTTTAACTCAAGGTAAAGGTAAGTATTTTTAGCTACTGTAAAGGCATAACTGAAAAGATAATAATACCAAAACTACAAATCTAAGCTTTGTTCAGTTGAAAAGTATTTGTACAAATTTCTTCAGCCATAATTCCTACATAACAAAACCTGTTTGCAAACAAAAAAGAAGAGAAAGTGGATAACTGTATTTGTTCTGAACAGTTGGATCTGTGTTAAACTTGTCAGGCTGTTTTATTTATGTATGTGTATCTACATATACACATATTTAAGTTTGTTCATATTGCCTCTTTATGAAATATTTAACCATATGTTATATGTAATATAACTCCTTATTTCTCATAGTGTATGAATCAAAATCAGTAAAGAATTCAAGGAAAACACTACTTAAAACATGTTCTGCTGACGCAAATGTAGCAGTTTAGGAATTTAAGCTGCTGCTGGATCTGAAAGTAAATGCTACTGGTAAAGAAGGATTTATTTCCTATAACAGGTAGTTCCTGATTACTAAATTCAACAAACCGCTTTGTTGGAAGGCTTAATGACCTCCCTCAATTATTTCTTGTGTCTCTAGAAAGTTTAAGACTTTTTAAAATTTTGTGCATGTCCTAGGATTCTTGCAGGCTAAATAAGCGGTGCAATTAGCCCCTTTATGGAGGAGAAACAGGAGAACCCACTTGCGCAGGTCCTGAACCACTTGGCTGGGGCTTTTCAAGAACAAACCTAGATTGCCTGGGATCATCTGAATCTCATGTAATGAGTTTTCTGGAGGCTGACTCCTTCTGTGTTCATTTTTCTGCTGCAGTTTAACTTCATTGATATCAACAAAGCTTTGCCAATTGACCCACTGATACTCTGCCTTATTTTTGAAAATGAACTGATGCAGCCAAAATTTATAATTTCTTAAAAAATAAATAAATAAACAAATGTTGTAATGACCAAACATTTCTTATCTGAAAAACATTTCTGCACTTTCAGAAACAACAACAAAAAAATACTTATGGTAGTTTTGTAAGGTTTACTGTATGATTTTTGTCAATGCCTTACTGTGAGATTGTACTGTAAATGGTCTCATTGAATCACGTTACAAGTTAAGAGTCAACTGCAATAGATTTTAAATAATGGATATAACACATGTAATGGAAACAAAGAATGAAATCCTGAACTCCTGAAGACTAGTGATGGTTCTGCCACTGACTTCAAGGGAATTAGTATTTCACTCAAAGATTTTCTTTTGCAGCATTTAGGAACTTTTTAATTTTGTGGAAACTAGTCTGCATCCAGGGTTCTCGATAGGTGCATTTAAGTGGAAATTAATCAACTAATTTTTAAGTCAGTGTTTGAAATGGGGTTACATTTGATGCAAATGAGTATGTACACATTCAAACAAGAACTGTCTTTTAAAATTCTAGGGTTTTACTATAGATATTTAATTTACATTTATTATAATATGTATAAGAATCTCTCAAAAGCTATATACATCTCTTTTCTTTAAGAATTAAATAATGATTTTCCAGTTTAAAATGCTAGAGATGAAATATCAGTTAGGAAGCTAGTAGAGCAAGGTCTTTCTCAGTAATTCTGGAGGAAAATGTGTGAGACACAGCACATCTCATTCTGAAAAGGAAAACAAGGATGACCTCATTTTAATGATCTGCGCTCAAAACAACAACAACAAAAAGTTTGCAAACTTAGCTGCATTTTGAAAAGGAGGAGAACAAAATACTCTCTCTGCACAGTAGGAAGTTCCTCTGCCTTTCATATTTCTAATTCCAGGCAGCATGCTGCCTGCTCCAAAGAGCAAGAAAACAAATGCCAAGCTTTAATCAGAATTATATTGGCTGTGTAGGGACTTTCAGATCATTTGCCCATTCCTAACAATGTCATGTAGATTCCCTTCAGAATATCAATGCAGAGGCCTTTGCCCTTGCTGTGAAGAAAAGGTTGCAAAATACTGAAGATGAGCAGCAGGTCCGTTTGAGGTTAACATTCCTTTTTGTGATGGGGGGAGGAGGAAAGGGTAAAAGTTTCGCTCTAATTTAATTCCTTAATGAAACTAAGAATTCGAATCCCTGCAGCGTAGTGCTAACCTTTTCTCTAGTGTCAAGAAATTTTTTTCTTCAAATACATCTTGGATAATGTTGTACGCTTACGGCTATCTGAGGGTTGGCTTACAGGCCATTAATAAGACATACTGTACTGAATATGACAGACCTTACACAGCTACCTTAAACAAAAATCTTTGTTCCTGAAAATGCAGGACTGTTTTTCAAATAAGAAATGTTTAATCATTACAACATTTATTTATTTCTCTAGAGAAAAGGATAGGTTTTGGCTATGTCAGTGCATTTTTAAAAATGCGGCAGAGTAACAGTGGGTAAAATGGCAAAGCTTCACTGATATCAATGAAGTTAAATTGGTTTACCTCAGTTTAGCAACCTGTTCAAAACAATATTTGTGATGCTAATTTTGCTCAGATAAAGCACTGAAACCAATTATGTGTATTTTAAAACAGAAGAAAATATTTCAATGTTTGCTATGTCTTTTCAAATAATTGATCAATTGATTCATCTATTTGTTTAAATTTCTTTAATATTGAAGCATGTCTTGCTTTTAGCCACTCATGGGTTTTACCGCAAAATGAAAAGTACTTACATTTATAATCATGTATCTGGCACAAAATTCTCCAGTCTTCCTTTTTATGAGGAATAAAACTGTATTCAAAGTAACATGGCTTTAGAGCAATGTTAGCCCAATTTAATGGACTGAATTCCAGCACTTTTAAAGTCAGATGTTCCTGTGTACTTCCTTTTCCCTCAGTGTCCCTAAAATCCCCAGGTCTTACCCCTCTTATTCTATGCAAGAAAACATGTCCAGGAAGAGGTAGTCTTCAATGTGGGTGAGATACACTTAAACTATCATAGTATTTGGACAGTAAGGCAGCTGGAGAAAACATGACAAGGAAGCCAGCTCTGCTTATCACTTCTGGTTCTGAGGAAGAAGACAATAATTTTGGGCATGTTGGAAAGCCATTGCTGTATCTCCCCCCACCTTCCCCTAGTCTCCTGGTCAAAACTTATTCTAATTAGTATATTTTTTTAATGGCCATTATATATCTATTTAGTTTATGTCAATATTACTACGGTTTAAATAAATTATTATCATTACAAGTGTTAGTCAGCGTGGTGTAATAATAGGAAGTAATTCTATCCTTCATCCACACTTGTTTTACAAGCTTTTCTTGAAGAAGATGTGCTCTACTCCATAGTTTAGCTTCCATGCCCTCACCAGAACCTCTTCCATTTTGAATTCATCTTTCCTGGACATGACTGAACAGGTCTGCAAATTCCGGAAGAAATTTCATCAGGACCTTTTACAGCAACATTCATTATAATGTGTCTTTACTGCAAATACTACACTAGAAACACGTTTCAGGATTATATAATATAATGGTTTATAATGGTTTTATGATCAACTAATCACTTAATCTTTCTAATTTCTAATTTGCACTCTATTCTGATACCAGTGCACCACTGTATTTGATTGTCCTTTGCATTCTTCTTTTCTACTCCCTTCCTGATCTTCCCATCCTGGTTCTTCTAATTCCTCAGTTTTTTGTACAATAGAACTTCATGAGATATTCAGTCCAGCTGTCTTCACATGCTAGCTTTGTATTTTTGTTTATCTTTCTATTTAACTAAAAGCGAGTGAAAAAGATATCACTCAGTTCAAGGTAATTTTCTCTTACAAATCCTTTCATAATGTCGTAATGTATATACTCAGCCTGGAATAACACCACCTCTTCCTCTTTTAGGCACTTTTTTGGTAAAGAAATCTGCTATTCTTCTTATCAAAGAATATCCAAGCTTCTTAATGATTATTCTTTAATCTATTTTTTTGAAAACTAAATCATTCCTACTTTTAAAATACCAGAGAACTCCTTTATGCATAATGACACACGGCGCCATCTTGTTGTAGCTAGGCAATTTACATGGATGGTATAATTTTATGGTTGCGTATTAGAAGATGATTCACATATTCACAAATAAACATTGGCTAAAAGACAGCATTGAATGAATACTTAAGCTAAAGTCTCCTTCCTATGATAAATGTTACGGTTTCTGTTGTATTTCCTTAGATCAACAAAAATCTGTAAGAGGTTGACAAGTTGCCATTTCACAAGATATTACTAGAATTGATAATAACTGGGATTAAATTTTTGAGTGAATGATGATATAAGTGTTAGGATTTCATATTATCAGCTAGGAATGTTAGAGAAGAACTTCAGATCAGGCTTTTTACCAGTTCCTGTATCTTCTGTCCTCTAGGTATATGTTAACAACCAATTGCTCTAGATCTTTCCTAAGGTGAAAACTGTCTACACACTATCTAGCTGAACTATTTAACTATGCCTAATAGTCAGTTTCTTCATTACATGAAGCATCTAAGCATATATTCAAGATTTCATTGGCTTTTTCTTCCCATTTATTATAATGCATTACATATTCACATTCCATTTCAACATCCTACCTACATTGCCTAATCAATGGTGATAAACTTATATGCCACAGCAGAAGAAGGCATAGAAGCACTCGAGGAACCACCAAAGCTAGAAGTGGTGCACGCTAGCTCAGTCTATCACCCTTCTCCACCAGTTGCAGTGAAGTAAATTCACAGGAGAGGGGAAAGTGTACCACTGTGAGAGTGAGAGAGATAATTCTTCTGAAACTGCCTAGAAACTCCATATTGGAATCTCTTAATCTCTTCCCAGGTCAACGTAACATAGGTCAGGGGTTGAAAGCTAAAGCTGTACTATAGCTGTCTCCTTCCTGCTGAATGGCTGTTTGTTAGAAGACTCTTTTACAGTTGTGTTATCTATCTATCTTCTTTATTTTTTTATTTTTACTTTTATTTCTTTTCTGAGTTATGCACTTATATGTTCTTACTAGTATCCCTAATACCCCCTAAAATAATAGAAGACTAGTATGCACCCTGTATCTGTGTCAACTTAACCAACTTGTAGTATAATTTTCTCAGTATTTCTGTGCATAGGGCACGCAGAGAAGGAAATCAAAATAAGTCCAAGTGCACACAGGGACCTTCCAAAAATCCATTTTTATAACCAGCTCTACAAAGTAATTTGAATGAGAAAGTAATATAGACAGATATGTGTGAGGGATGGCTCAAAGGACATGAAAATCATTAAAGTCCTTAAAGACTGTGCAGAAAACTAGTCTAGAACTTCAAGGTTCCAAATAATAGGTGAATTTTGATGTTTGGCAGAATTGTATTTCAGAGGCATTATAGATATTGCTCTTAATTTTCAGAAAAAATACCTGAAAAACAAAGTAAATTTCAATGTCTAAAAATTAAAAACATGGGTAAAATACATTCTGTACTTCTGTAAATATGTATGTGGACTCTTCATGCAAAATATTGGGACATTAAATACTTATAACATTAGTAAGAGAGAAAAAAAAATGTGGCACTACTCTTTTGGAAAAGGTATCAGTTCATTCATTCATCCAAAATCTCTTTTTTCACTTTGCCTCTGAATCACAACTTATACACAGCTGTGTTTCTCAAATAACTATTTATGTTTTTGTAATTCATGAAAAAAGTGAAATCTTTCAAAATGCAACAGTATTTTCTTATTTCTATCAAACAACACATAATCACTCTCATTGAGCTATTCAGAATATTTGAAGTATGCAATTCATACTTATTTTGCTTTCTGTTCTTTTCTTAGCTTGTGATATCAGGATTTTCTCTAATGCATGGTATATGGCACAGAAATATCTTACCTAGCAGGGACCAAGCTATCCTGGGAAATGTAAAGCTATCTAGGAAAAAGAGTTTTGTGTGAACTAATTGGCTTTAGCTATGCTGTGCTGTGCTGAGATGGCTAGACTTTTCCTAGAAATATTTACATCAGGTGCCATTGCCCTACAGAGACCTTATCATATATCCACTGAAAATAAAAGAGGCAAGGCTCATTGTCATGGCAATCATGTCTGAGTGCTTCTCAAGGGGAATTAGGCATTTGAATAAGAACTTACGTGCCTAAATATCTTTGCAGACTTGGACCTTGGCCTCCTAAATTAGTTTTCTAATTGCAGTTTCACTGAGGATACTTGGCATGAGACATAACAGATTAAGTATTATGTTTGTCAGAAGCCTCCCAAACATAAATCTGATTGATCAGGTGAGAAACTAAAGGAGTAAGAAAATCAGACAATGCTTCATGCTAGAATACATAATGTTCCTGATAATATATTCTTAACGGTCATCTGTCTGTGTGTTCTTCACACACATTTTCCTTCCCTCCCCACCCCCTTTTTTTTTCTATCAGATGCAGTAAAATGAAGCTTATTATAAAAATAAAAAAAAATTTGCTTATGATTAGTTAGATTTTATTTTACAAGAGAGAAGAGTTTTCCCGTGTCTTACATCACAAAAAGCTTAAACCTGCAGATATTTACTATTCACCATGGGTGATTCCATTATTTTGAAAGAAAAATAAAACTGAGTAAAGTTACTCACGTGTAAAAGAACTTACAGGTACAAAAGCTTATATATTGGATCATGTCAATTTCTTTTTCTTTCACTTAAAATTGAAATTATTGCCTTTTCAAATTGGTGTACAACATACTCTCTTTTTTTTATATTCTCAACCACAACTTTTCTGTTGCTCTTAGACATTAGGAGCACAGCTCAAGAAATTCAATGCTATTTGTTATTTTATTGGAGTAGACCATAGTAACCATCATATGTTGCATGCTGTCTTAAGTTGTGCTTGTGTTTCCTGATAGAGCATTGCTAGATGCCTACCACAAATATCTGTTATATTGTCTTTCCCTGATCTGCACAGTCTGATTTTTATTCTGCAGCCATCTATCAGGCCAAAAAGCACAATTTCTATCAAAGGAAGATACTTCATCTGGCACAGGTTTCCAAACTGTTAGAGTCCTCTCTTCTTTGTCACATCAGTGAGAGACAGAGCTTTCTTTTCTTTCTTCTTCTTTACCTAATCTCTTTGGATGCTTGTTGTATTTCAAAAATTGTCTTATCAATGGATTGCATGCAGCTGATGTGGTAAGTGATGATGACTTAGCCTGAAAGCTTAGCCTTCAGTTGTTTTTCCAGCTTTGTTCTCTGAAATCACAGGATTCTCATCTCTCACAAGTCTGATGCAGATCCATGAATATTGCATATACAGGGCCTATTAGGGCTATCCATCAGAAGTCTGTCCAGTATTTCCTTGGCTTTAACAGGTCTCTGCTATCCAGCAAAAAACTTCCCTGTGATTCAGTGAAAATCTTCTCTAAGACTGAGAAGATTTACTGTGTGGGCCATCGGAGATCTCTCCTGGACCTGGAACTACACAGAATTTGTATTAAAGACTACGGTAGTTGAATAAAGAATTTTCTTACAGAGGAAGGGGAAGTAGAGGAAGATCCAAGTGCTTGGGAAGGATAAGCTTTGAATCAAAAGTGAATTTTATAAATGGGGATATGGTCTGAAATTAACATGATGAAATTCAATGAGGGTAAGTACTATATTTTTTAAGTCAAGCTGGCCTCCTGTCCCCAGCAAATACCATATTTAAAATGGAGAGAGAAATCCTGCTTGGAGGAAGGAATAACTGATCTGGGAGTTTTATCTGTTCACATGCAGTATTTGAGCCAAAATGACATAGTTGCAGAGATGGCAAACATCATCTGGGATCTAACCAGTGCCATAATTAAGAAAAGAGAAATAGTTGTTCTTTTAGTAGTTGTCAGCCTTAAAAGTACCACGTCAACATCTTTAATAGAGATGTTTACAAGGCAATCTTCCTAGGATGACAGAACAGAGATAGAAATAGGAAAGGTGGGAGGAAGCACAATACTAATTTTCACATAGTAAACTGTCATTGTGTTACAAAGTATTTTTCTTATCATCAAGAAATAATTAACTTGATTTGCTGTAGAAATGATTAATTTCAGAAATTGGGGGGAAAAAATCTTCTTGCAAAGATAACTAAACAATAGAACAGATTACCTTGGGAGGTTTCAAAAGACGAACTAGATGACCATCAGATGGAGCTAGTTTGTATAGACAAGAACAGAGGGTTGGCTGGATTGCTTTGTAAGATCTCCTCAAACCCTATGAAATACAGTTTTTATAAATAGTCCAGTCATTAATGCCAATGGTAGTTTCATCACCTGTTTCAGTGATAAATTAATCTAAATGTAATTAAAAGTTTCCTCTCCATAGCTACAGCAGCTATGTATCATTATCTTCGTTTTACAGATGGAGAAATCAAAGTAAAGGATGCAAGACAGTAAATGTCTACAAGACAGCAAAATGTGATTTTCCAGAACTCAGAATTTAGTTGCCTTACTTTCTTCTATGTGTAAGGGTGAGTCACTGCTTAACAATGCGATTCAAGGGACTTCTTGCCGTAACCATAGATTTAACCATAAACTCTCTTAACCATAGATATGGTTAAAAGATAGGAAAGTAATGAGCTAATAGTACTGGTTTCATTAAACCTCTGTGGAGCTATTGTTCTAACTTGTCTGGGGGCTTTTGAAAGTCCCACCTAATAATAACTGAAGATGACAGCAATGTGTTTTAAGAAAATGGGATGAAAAATTACCTTCTGCATTTGTGGCACTAAAAATCCTTGGTTTTGAAAGCTGTTGTGTACGGGAAAGAACAACTGGGTTGACAAGTCTTGTCCACATTTGGAAGCACGAATGTAAAATATACTGCTTTGCCAAAGATCGTGTTTAACAGAAAATGGTTTGTTTACTGCTTGGAAAAATGATGATTTGACTGAATCAACAAGATCCCAAATGATGCCTCCACAATTTGCACCTGCTTGTCATGTTTTGATGAATGTGAAACTATGCAGATTAAGCATTACCAGGTGTAGTGCAGGAACGCATATGCTCAAGCACTCTGTTTTTCTTATTCTTCTTCCCTCCTTCCCTTCTTAAATCAGATTTCACAAGAAGGTTTGGGTTTTTTTTGAAGAAACCTGACAGAAGAGTTCACAGCCCATCTCTTTCGCTCCAATAATTGTGCATCACTGTAAGTTCTGCAGCTATCTTTCCTTTATTTTACTGCTCTAAATTACTTGTTCAAAATACCACTTTTTCTATATGACTGCAAAGAACACAATACTTTCTTTCCTCTCTACTGAAGAGCTAATAATGAGACAATATTATGTCTGTCTTTGGCAACTAGAAGCCCCTAGAGAAATCTGAAGAGCTGTTTCCAGAAGCATCTCATTACCAGTGAGAAACTTTATCATTTTTAACTTACTCTAAGGTTTTTATTTCTCTTGTGTATGTTTGTGTGTGTGTGCATGGCTTTTCTTTTCAAAGTCCAAATTAAGTTTGAAACATTTGTCATTAAGTACAGCACTAAAGAAAGTCTCAGAACAAGTACCTCCAACAGAAACCAACAATCCTTGTCTTCCCAGTTTTAAAAATAATTTTTCCTTCTGGAATCAACTCTGTGTCTGTGGGAAGTGTTTTCTCTGCAAGCTTTCAGTCTTCACTAATAAATTAATTAAGAAAAACTGGTCTTCTCTACGCTAGGAATATAAGTACTATTTCCAGCTCATTCATGAACTGGAGTTGATCTGAGAGTTGAGGAACAAGATTAATCTCTAGATCTGTATTGACTTCTGTTGAGATATGCATATGCACAGATGTATATGTGTGGAATGCAGTCTTGGGGAAAAGGAAATTTCGAGGAAAGGAGTACATCCGTACATTTTACCTGGACCTGTGCTAAGTACTCCATGGGTGGACAAATAAGCCACCAAACAGGCAGTTCAATTCAGGAAAAATGATGTTGTTAAAGCAGGTGAGAAAAATAAGTCATTTATCACTGAAATTTGAAATCTGCACTAAAATTTAGAATTCCTTGGCTCTGTCACATCGCTGGAAGGAAGGGGATGGGAACTTCTCTGTCACAAGAATTCCATTTTCATGGAAATGGGATATACTAAACATGCAGCCACAGGTAAAAATGTGGCACAAAACCTTATCACAAAGTAATTCCTAACCATTAATAAATGCATAAATGCACAGATGCTTAATACGTTTACAATGGTCTCTGCACAAGCAGAGGCTGCTGGCCACAAAAATGAAGGGGCAGTCTATGTAGCACTTATGCCAAGCAAGAATAACATGCGAATACATAAACTTCCCATCAAACTGAGACAAGAAATTCTGTGCTTATAACTTGAGAAACCCTGACCATAACATGAAGGCTATGGGGACTCTAAGGGTTTAAGTTGATTCTATCTCTCATCATAACAACAGGAGTCTCTCCATTTGCCACAAAAGTAAGCAAAACCATTCAGAGTTGATATTTGCAAGGCCTGTCAAAGGCAACAAGAAGAGCTTCTACTGTTACACCAGAAGGAAAAGGTTGAACACGGAAAATGAAGACCTGTTTATAGAGGGCAGTTGTTTTAGTGACAGCGGCCACAAATGAGGCTGAGGTACTCAGTGCCTGCTTTGTCTGAGCTTTTACTGGCAAGGTCTCCCAGGCATCTGTGATTAGAGACAGGGCTCAAGGAGGAGAATGACCAGCAATGGATAAGGATCAAATCAGGCGTTACTGGAAAGATTTTGACCCACATAAATTAAAAGCTGCATTGAGGGTGCTGAGAGAGCTTCTTGATGTCACAACGATGGTTGAGACCAGGAGAGGTACTCAGAAACTGAAGAAAAGCAAAGGTTACACTCATCTTCAAAAAATGCCAAAAGGGTGATTCAAGGAACTACAGACTGGTCAGCCCTACTTTGGTTCCTGGGAAAGTCAGGGATTGAGCCCTCTTGGAACAAATTTATGGGCACATGAAGCAGAAGAAAGTGATTGAGAAGGGTTGGGAAACATTTACTGAGAACAAATCATGCCTGACTGAACTTATTGCCTCCTGTGATAAAATAACTCTATTTGGGGGTGAAAGGAAAGTGATGGATACCATTTACTTCAGCTAGCAAGGCTTTTAACGCTCTCTCCCGCAATATTCTTATATTCAGGTTGGGGCATTGTGATCTAGATGGCTACACATCTAGATGGTGAAAAGGTGGTTAGATAGTCATACCTAGAAGGTGATGGTTGATGGATCGTGCTCTATCTGGAGGTCAGTAACAAGTAGAGAATTGCAGGGGGCTTGGATGATAACATCCTTATCAATGAGTTGGCAGAAGTAATGGAGCACACGCTCATCAAGTGTGCAGATGAAACCGAACTCGGGGGAGACCAGTTGATATGCTTGGAGGTAGGGTCCCATCCAGGGACACCTGGACAAGCTAGAGTAATGAGCAGATAGGAACCTTGTGAAACTGTGCAAGGACAAATGCCAAGTGCTGCTCCTGGGACAGAAGAGCTCCTACAATGGCAACAGGTTGCAGACAGACAGGCTGGGAGCAGCTCCATGGGAGCATCCATGTGGGAAAGGCCATGGGGCATGGTGAACAGCGAGCTGAGCCTAAGCCAGCAAAGGTGGCTAACAGCTCCCTGGTCTATATGAACAGGAACGTGGCCAGCAGCTACAGGGAGTGTTTATCCTCCTCTAATCAGCGTTCATTAGGCCATACCCACAATACTTTGTCCAGTTTTAGACCCCTGATACAAGGAAGATGTCAACAAATTGGAGTGCATTCAGCAGAAGGGCCTCAGGATGGAGGTATTGGGAACACTTGCCTTGTTGGGACAGGCTGAGAGACTCAGCAGGGATTTCACCTGGAGCAAGGATGGCTTTGGGCACACCTAACAGCAGCCTCCCAAATGCCTGCAGGGAGGTTATCAAGGAGATAGAGCCTGGCCCTTCATAACGGTGTGTGGTGGCAGGAAGAGGGACAATGGGCATAAATTGAGACAAGAGATGTTCATGCTGGACACAAGGAGAAATTTCTTCACCTTGAGGACAGCCCAGCAGTGGGACAGGCTGCCCAGAGAGGCTGTGCAGTTTTCATCCTTGGAGATTTTTAACACTTAATTGGACAAAGCCCTGAACAACCAGGGCTGACCTCAGAGATGGCCCTGCTGTGAGCAGGAGGTTGGACTGGAGACCTCCTGAACTCCCTTCCAGCCTGAATTTTCCATGATTCCTCAACTCTATGAAAATCATGTTTAATGACCAGAACAATACAGATGCTATAAATAAACGTGAAAGCTGTGTTTGTATGTGATTTTGTCCATTAAGATGCACAGGGATTGAGAATCAAACCTTGAAAGACTTCCCTTTTCAGCTTTGCAGGAAAAAATGTAATTCCTATAAAGACCATTAAACAGTCTGCTAAAGACATTAATGAAGAGATCTTTTTGTTTGTTTATTTTTCATTCTGAAACATGAAAAACAGGAAATCAACTTGTGGCTGCTCTGCTGTGGACAAGTTTCTGCTGTTATTTTTCTTAAGGATCAGAAGTAGGAGGTAACAACACTAAGGATCAAAAGTACAGTTAACTATAAGAAAGCAAAAATCCCAAGGAAGGAATGCTAGTATGACTAAACCTTAAGAGACCTGACTTCAGCCTTAATTGTTGCAAGGCATAACAATAAAAAAAAGCTTGCTTTCTTTCTTTATACTAAAAAAAGTCTGTCTTTAACATCTTTTCTCTTTTGTAGTTTCAAAATCCCTTACAATTTTTCCAGAGAGAAACTGCTGCTCACTGATGTCTCATCATGTTTGTTTATGCTTTTTTCCAGAATGTTTATGCCAGAATTCTGAGAACTATGCCCAGAGGTGAAAACACTAACGGTGACCGTAAAGGCCCTTTGCTGGTCAGAGAGACTTTTTTTAGGCTTTTGTTTTGGCAAGTACATTCCTGTAACCTAAATCTTTTTTTTCTCTATTGTTTAACCAACCACAACAAAGTCTCTTAGGAGGTATTATTGAGTCTGATACTGGACAAGTGTCTGTTTTATTTTCTTTTATGCTGGTAGACACTGTAGGCAGCCTGTGTCTGACAGAACTGAATGTACAGAGTTCTGATAGCTCTTCTCCATCTTTTCTTCCTTTCCTGAGGGCAACAAGGTTCACTGTGGATCCCCTGCCCTAAACTGTCCACTGAACATTGTCCATTTGCACTGAAATAGAAGGCAAATAAATACTGTAACTCAGAGATTTCATTTAACATTTTTTTAAAAATAACTTCACAGAATTATTCTTGCTTTGAGGTTTGTTTTTCTGAAGTGAGGGTAAGGTGTCTGTAAAACCAGGAGTTCCAAATTCCTATCTATCTATCACAGTTTCTATTGACTACAGGAAAAAAAAATGTACTTCTCTTTCACCCACATTCTAATTAATCCCCAGTACATTTGCTCCCTTTTCAGTCTTGATTTGGTTGAATGTGGGTTAGTCAGTTCATGGACCATTTTATATGCAAATCATAGACCATCATATTCACAGGTTTTGTGCAGGTTGCAATCTTTGACTTGTGAGTCAGATCTTTTGGCAACATGGTTGCAAAACTGCTAAACCAGCAAAGAGATTTTTGAAAATAGAAGTTGGAATAATAATGATTTATTAGTATGATCACCCTCATGAGGATTTCTTTATCTTGTAGAAGTGTATAGCACAAAAAATTTGTCTCAAAAATTTATATTGACATAACTGTATTGAACTTTAAGCGTAATCATACTCTGAAAAGTTATTGCATGTTGATCAAAAAGTGATAAAAGAGACATGCCATTTTCATTAGCTTAGCTCGTTTGAGTTCCTTTTTAGAGATGCTAATAG
Organism: Calonectris borealis; assembly: GCF_964195595.1. Lineage (NCBI taxonomy): Eukaryota > Metazoa > Chordata > Aves > Procellariiformes > Procellariidae > Calonectris > Calonectris borealis. The sequence goes on from NC_134313.1 coordinate 63,835,593, forward strand.
CCGTGTGAGAAGTTAAGTTCCAGTAATAATACAATCATTGTAGTCATCTGATGTGACTTCCGTGGAAATATTAGTGATTATGTAGCTAATAAGAATTATAAATGAGGTTTTAATATAATTTAACCAACCAGGTGTCAGGAAATCCCTGAGAAATTGGTATGTAAAATAGATACAATAAAACACAAAAGATATGTTTTAATTTGTTCTGGAGTTGTATCTTTTGTCAGCATCCGATCCGTATTGATCACATTGAAGGTAAACACAGTAAATAAGGTAAAAGACTAGATTTTTGATTGAAAGCAACAGTTTTGAGCCTAGCAATACCTCTTTTTTATCTTTATTAAGTATATTTTTGACTTCCTGTAATAGTTTCATAGTAGTTGCTTGGAGATTAACAAAAATAAGTTCTAAATTGAGGTGGTTTTTTAATCAGCTTGTTGTGTCTGCAGGAAGTCTAAACCTTGATATGCTGGTCTGTTCTATAACCACAGCCTAAATACTCTGCTATTCCATGATTTATGTATTGACAGTGCTTTCTCCCAAAGGAACAAGGATAGGCTACATCAGAATACAAAGTGCCTTCTGTGTGCCCAAAATGCCTTTTCCACTGCCTTTCCATATATGTCCACGTGGAACGTAATATGGGAAAGGTAGTTAATGCTGCAAAGTCCCCAGAGCTGGTAGGGTTTCTCAGTACTGCCACTGTTAGTATATTTATAGGGATTATATCTACCTTGCTGTAACAGCAAGCTGGATAAACATGTCTGAGTTAGCTTAAACCTGTTGGTTAAAATCTGAGCCATTACCCATCTTCTTGGGCAGGCTGTAAAGCCTGCTCTGAACTCCAAACAGTTAGGCTTCAGGCTCATATTTCAATCTGCAGAAGAGACGTGTCCACTGCAAGTTTTTTTTTTCCATACACTTTAATGACAGTTATAAAAGTCCCACTTTGGGAATCTGGGGACTTTGTACCATAAACAATGTACTAGCCCTGACACTGACAAATACATTACACCCTATTTCCATGGGTTTGTGCTTAGAGCTTGTCCTCGTTCCGGCTGGGACAGAGTTAACTTTCTTCCCAGCAGCTTGGGGGGTGTGCTGTGTTTCGGGTTTGGTATGAGAGGAGTGTTGATGGCCCGTTGATGCTTTCATTGTTGCTGGGTGGTGATTGCACTGGGGAGACTTTTGGTTTCTCTTTTCGGCCTCCCATGCCCTGCCAAGTGCAGGGGAACCTGTGGCGGGGGGGAGCACAGCTGGGGTGGTTGACCCAGCTGGCCAATGGGGTATTCTATACCATGTGACATCATGCTCAGTATAAAAAACGGGGGGGGGGGGCTCGCCCCCGTTCATGACATGCGGTCAGCGGTCAGTGAGCAGCTGCATTGTGCATTGCCTGCTTTGTATATTCTGTTATTGTTGTTGTTCTCATTGTTATTCTTATTGTTCTACTTCGTTTTATTTCAATTATTAAACTGTTTTTATCTCAACCGGCGAGTTTTCTTACTTGTGCCCTCCCGATTCTCTCCCCCATTCCACCGGAGGTGGGGTGTGAGTGAGCGGCTGTGTGGGGTTTATTTGCTGGCTGGGGTTAAACCACAACATAGCTATATATAAGGCTAAAGGTTGAGATGACTTTCAGGCACCCAGTAGGTGTTTAAATTACCCCCATTAATTTATCCTCTTAAGTCCTTTGGGAGAGAAATCAACACAAATCACAGCAGTTTAGAGATTCTAGTTTATAAATGAAGGTCAGAGTAGAGTATCAGGTTTTATGAAACCTTCAGGTACAAACACTTTGATTTGATGAAGGAAAAAAAAACAACTTACCTTTTTTTCTCCAGACTCCGAAAATTATATATACTTGTTACTAGTAAATCTTTATTAATTGAAACCATATTCTCTGGAGATTCCGGACTGAAATTTGTTTCATCATAAGTACCTATAAATTTTTCATGTCCAGTACACAACATAATGCTTATAGAGTAAATAAAAAATGCTAATGAGGCAGTAGCCATCTATCCACCACACACTGACATTATTAAGCTGCAAAATAGGTAATAAAAAGTTATTTTATTTCAAGTACCATTTTTGGAGAAAAACCATGTAAATGTTGATGCATGGTGAATTAAAGTAAATTAATCTGATAATATGAGTGAATTGAACAAGCTGTGCAATATAAATATTTTAATCACTTCTTGATCCAGAAGTACCTCATCTACAAATGAGCAATTACTTTCTACCTCGTGGGAGTTATCTCTAATTATGAGGCAGTCTAGTTGGTGCTATACAAAAACTACATGTAAATATCAAGCGTCAGACCCTTGAATTTGCCATTTGTAATATGAACAGCATTTTATATCCCTTTTTGCAACCCTGTTTGTGTTTTACACTAGTGATTCTATTTGTGGGTGTTTTTAACCTGAGCAGACACTCATTATCAGTCTTTCATTTAATCTGTGGACATGGAAACACTTCCCAGTGGAAGTTCGAATGCATATCTATTAAATTTAAGCATAGGCTTGTTTTTCTCAGTTCCTTATAGACTGCTCAAAACCAGCCTACCAATGCTTTAGGTCTGAGGACTATAGATTAAAAACAAAGTTCTAGATATAAAACTGAATTATTATGTTTTCTGTCATACATGGCATATGTATGCCACTAGTCTTACTAAAAGCTTAATCAGCCTCTTATGCACTGAGTTCCCATAACTATTCCAATAAAGGATATTGGAATCTATGAATGGGATGATGTATGCAAAAGGAGACCAAATATTTTTGTGTAGCACAAATGTTTGTGGTGTTGTACGATGCTGGGCATTCCTTATTTGTGAGGAAGGAAGTCATGTCATGTGGCAGCAACAGCCTAGGTAGTTTCGGTAGGTGTCATTTATGCATGGCCTTTGTTGTCTTATTGATGAAAATTAAGGACTTATGCTCACTTGCTGCTGATTGTCTCATTTCTGTTGCAGTCTGCTCCGGAAACACAAAAAATGGGTTAAGAAACTTGGAGGCAGAATGTTTGTGTCCCAGCTACTAATGTCTCCTTAAAGAAGGCAATCTGACTTTCTAGTGTGACACATATAAAACATTGATTTTTATATACCCTAAGAGTGAAAGTCATATGTGCTTTCGAGGCAAAACCTTAGTTCACATCCCATTTCAATTTTATATAAGATATATTTGAATAGACCAGCTCATTTTCAAACAGTGTGTATGGTTTAGTGGAAAAAAAAAGAAAAAAAAAAGAAAAAAACCTTCCCTGGATCATTTCAGAGAAGTGCTATTTATTGTATGGCTCACTGTCATAATAAAAAAATGAAACAGAAGAAACTGATTGATCTGTTAAAAGATATGAAGTGCTGTGAAATATGTGTTATGATTTTGCTATCTTTCCAGCAAATGTCAATTAAACATAAAAAATCATAGTTTCCAAATATCACCAGAGATGGTAATTACCACAAATCTATCTTATACACAACTCTAAATTTCCATAATCTACCCTTACTGACAGTGACAGGAGGAAGAGTACCATTATTTGTATCAATGGATGAGGAACAGTTCTTAGAATTACTTCACATGTACTTTGCTGAATTTACTGCTTCTGCTACAAAACAAACAATTGTTTCCTGAGATATTTATTTCCAAGGTCCTAACTTTGATTTTACTCTAGTGATATCCTATGAGGAATCTTCTTCATTTTCTTCTCTCAATTTCAGTCTAGTGTATTGAAAAAATACTGCTTTTTGGAAGCACATGGTTCTTTTGAGATGCAGATGAGTGACAAATGGCAATTTCTAAGTTGATCTTTGTATCTTTGGGATTTCTGTTTGGCTGGGGCCCGTTCAAAGACTTCCATCATATTGTAGTACTATTTTGTAGAAATGAGACATGAAAACCTGTGAAATATGAATCAAGGTGTCAAAATGCCCTCTGGGAGCTATTCTGTGAGTGGAATACGTATTCATACAAGGGATTAGTCTAAGTGCGATATGGGCAGTGCTACAAATAGATAGGAATGGACAGGGAGGAATGGAAAATGCAGATTGGGTACAGGCTCATTTCACACATCCTGCTCACTTGTAAACATAATTTGTTTACAAACACTAATGAAATTTCCAATAAAAATAATCTGAAAAGATTTCAACTCATTAATAGGAAAAAGCTGGCACCCGAAAGTGTAAACAAATGAGTTTCCAACTGAACATTTTGTGTTCCTAAATGAATGTCTTTGAAAAGCTTGCTTTTATTTCCTTCAGTGAAATAAATATATTTGGAATATGGAGTTAGCAGTCCAAAAGACAAGGTAATTTATAGATTATATTATTAATATCAATAGATTTAAAAACAGTGTGGCTGTCTTTAGTTTAATCTTTTGAAAAGAAATCTACTCTCATTAAGTAGGAAATGACTTCATTTTTCCTATTGCTTGCAACATCATCAATAGATCTTGCCAGTATTATTTATTAAGCTGCAACTTAAAACTTTGAAACCATCTGTAATTAGAACTTACCTAATTGATGTCTTGGGAAATTAGTTATAATAATGAAGCAATTTATCTGAGTATCCCCTGTTTGCAATGTCATTCATTGATCTGTTAGTAACAGACATGTTAGTAACACGATAAATACTTTAGGTTTTGTATGTTAAGTGACAAAAACTTAATTTTAAGATATCCTACTGCTCCAAGTTTACTATACCATGCCAGGTTTGATTAAGCAAAATGACTAACTTAATTCAATGGAGAGATCCAAACATTTGTATTTAAACACATAGTCTTTACCTTCTCAATTTGGAGCTTTGATAGCTAAATTCCAATTAGTTTACTGGGTTTCTTCTTGTAAATCTAAAGTTTTGGCTTTAATTTTTATACTGTTGCATTCTCTTGCATCCTGTCCTTCCACATTATGAGTCACGGAAGTTAAATATGAAAAGCACCTATCAGTTCAGTCTGTCTTCTGTGCCAGTGGAAAAAGGCCAGCCTGTTAATACTCTCTGTAGTTCATTAAAAGAATTAGAAGCGAGAGGTCTTCTGTGTCTTTTTTTGGAGAGGTTATTGGATGGTAGGGCTGAAAAGATGGTTTGTTTCTTTTATTATTAAATAATCAATGCCAATACCTGCCTAAATATATCTACAGCCATATCCATATTTATATCGATATCTATAGATAGACACACATAAAAGATTTAACCTTCTTTTCACCAGCTTGCTGGCCACAGAAACTAGAGCATGCTGCATCCATTAAAGTGTCTGTTCAGCACTTTGTGCTTTCTTTTTCCAAAGTCTTCTATGAAGTATGTTACCTCTTGACACTTACAGAGTATGACACCTCTGCACTTTCAAAATACAGACGCTGGTATAGTGTATATGTTCATTTTCATTTAACGTTAATCATTGTAATGAGTTTAATTTAGTGTAGCTGCATACACTTATCTCACATGAAAATCTAGGCGAGGTATTAATGTGTAAACAAGTGGTTCCTGTTGTGAGGTTCTTAAGAACATATTGTTCCCTAATAATATGAAGGTTACCTGGTTTTCCTTTGTAACTGAGACACATTCACTACGTTAGGATTTGTGACTTCTGATTAAGACTTAGATTGTAAATGCTTTCTGGAAGGAACTATTCTCTTATGCTGCATTATGCATGTTCCTGGTGCAATGGACTGCCAGTCCACGCACAGTGCTCCTGATGCCTTCTGCCCTACTCCTGAAGCAACCCCTAGTACTAGCACTGTACTGGGTCTGACTGGGGTGGAGTTTATTCTTTTCATAGCAGTCCATATGGTGCTGTGTTTTAGACTCTTAACTCTTGTTATAACTTTTGCTTCTTTTCAGTTTTCATGGTGCAGAAAGCATTCTTCCATAAATGTATTATCTCTGCATGATCAATCCACAATCAGAAACTGGAGGAAGCGAGTTTGGTTTTGTCTTTACTACTGGGTAAAATCCTTACCCTGAAAAAAGGGTTAGTAAGCTATTTCAATTTACAATTAGTCATAAGACTTCATTGATAATTATCTCTATACGGGAGTGCACCCATAATTCAAATAAACAGGAGTTTTAAAGAGCAAAATATGGCTTTTTAAAAACAAAGATGTTCCTGTGTGTCTTTTTCTCAATGTCTAAAATTGAGACATTTCTTCTTGCTGGAAAGATAACTGTCATGTAAACTTAGAGGAAAAAGGAGCCAAATTCTGCCTTTTTTCACAGTGTCATTTTTTGTCTTTGCAAATTTTTGTCATTCATGTGTCTTTTTATGACTTTGTTTTTGTACCATGGATATGTATGGGAAAATTCAAGACAGTTAAAAGTATCTTTGTCTACAGGAGAAAATTGCAGCTAATGATTTGTACTCTGTAAACAACAAAAAGCAAGAGGATGGCAATGCAGAGTAGCATCACCTTTTCCCTGGGCTATATGAGCCTGTGGCACCATCCTGTGAATAGTGTAGTGTATTTCTTGTCACACTTGAAAATCCACCCCAGAACTGGTACACTAAGATATTACTATGTAGTACCTTCCTGTGTACTTTTTTTTAGAAAATTTGTTTTTTACAGGTTTTAGGATGGAGATGAACTCAGATTTGTTATCCACTGTCTATTGAAAAATATAGTGTGCAAATATTATTTATTTCTATATGCATGCTCACCTTCTGATTACATAAAATCCAGCAAATCTCGATAAATAGGAATTACTCATCTCTCCTTTATCTATTTTATAACTAGTTCTTTATTGCATTGTTTGATGAGTAACCTCTCACCTTCTGCCTGAATACCTTGATTTTCCTTTTTTTGTTGTTATTACTCTCGACAAATAACAGACATCTTTGAGACTAAAGCACTGTATATGGCACATGGGAAGAGAAAGTAGGAATTAGCAAAGCAAGGTATCTAAGATCCCTACTGAGAACAGAGGTGTTACCATCAAATGGTAGAACACTGAGGATGGGAGGTTTTCTTTTTGGTCATTTTCATTTGCAAGAGACTCTTGGAAAAACAAGAATATAAAGTTGGCAGAGTCCTTAGGCTACAAAGGCAGAAATGCTAAGGTAATTTAAATTTCCTTGCATGATCCAGCTACTACTTGCTACATGGAGTTACAGGTGTTCTGTGTTAAGAGCTGATACAGAGATATCTGTAAATCTTAAACATTTAAGTTTTGATTCATTTGATAATTGCTTCTACATTTTAGGCCATTGGCTAATAAAAATATCAGATTGTTTCTGATAATCTGTTAATTACTTCCTTGACAAACTGGGGAAGTTGAATATTAGATACCTGTTCATGCAGGCACTGTAAGCAACAAATAGTCTGATCACATTCAAAGATTCCAGAAATTAAAGTTGCAAAAATGAAAAGAACTTTGGATTCACTTGCCAAGCCTTTTTGTCTCCTGTAATGTAACTTATAAAAAAAGAGGAAATTCTGTAATCTTTATTTATCACAGTGGAACTAGCTTCCGTAGGAAAGACAGACAGTTAAGCCTTGGTATCTCATCAGGTACATAAATCTACATATGGTGATAACTGTTTTTTCTGTAGAAGTCTGAGAGGTCAGTGTGGCCTGTTGGCAAACAGGAATCTCAAAAAAAAAAAACTCCAAACATTTTATTTTCTGTACTGAGAACAATATTTTCTTTAATGTTTTCTCCCCAATAAAATGAAAATGCAGAAAGAAAATTTCAAACCACTGCACTTTTGTGTATTCAAATGATTGAAGAATAACCACAAATCGACAACATTTTCAGTTGCTTTAAATGGGGGGATTTAAACTGCATTGCACTTTGTTTTCATTTTACAAATAAGTATTTTCCAGCACCACTAGGTGTCATCATATCTATTATTAACTACTGTGCAATAGCTCTTCCCAGTACCTAGCAGACAAAATTGATAACTTAATCAGCTTCATCAAAATTTCAGTTTAAAAAGAAACAAAAGAGGTAAAAATATAAAACATCATGGAATTGGAGAAGTTAATCCCTGAAAGCTCAGTTACACAGGAAGTAAAGAATTCTATAAAATCAGTGATTAGGAAGTTTAAAACCAAAACTCTTGTTTCATTAACCTCAGTACAGATTTTCCTCTTGAATACAGAAGTGCCTTCTTTTAATCTTCATCTGATACCTCCCATTACTGCATGTTACGTCAGTCAGATTCACAAAAGCACATAGGCACGTAGCAAGAATGAGCTTTACATTCTTAAGTGTAATGCTGTGACCTGAAAGACCAATCCCCCAGGACTGTTAATCCTAGAAGTAGCTTCTCATGGCAGGCACATCCCCTTTGCTCTAAACATCTGCAATATACATGCATATACTTATATAGCTGTTCTGGCCCAAGCATTTGCCTCCAAGCTGTGCTCTTTAGTGCTCCAGCGATACAACAGAGCTGTGCCCAAGTGCTTTGATGATGTCAAGCTACTAAGTGTATTTAGCGCCTATCTAACATACAAACAGGACTTGGTTCCCCAGCTCTGTGAAGAAATACTTTTGTGTTAGTTGTCTTTCTCTTTAGAGAAGAGTGATGGCGAGGTGGTAATTCTGCTTTTTCTATGATAGAGGACATATCAGGCACATGCTCAAAAGCTGATTCAGGACACTGCAGGCCCTTCTCCAACCGTAGAAACTCACAACACACCGGTTTCACTGTCGGAAGCATTCCTTAGCTCTGACTCTATGCTAATTGAGCTGGGAATAATTCCCATCTTTTGTATGGATGACTACAGAATCCAAGGGTTATAAGGGAGTGTGGAAATCAGTTAAGTATGTCTAATTGGTTAGAATATCCATTTAATCCTGGTCTCCAGGCTCTGTGCCTCAGAACTATCTAGGTATTTTTACGAGCTGTTAGCTGAAAATCCAGAATCTGTCTTAGTGATGTTCTCCCCTAGACACCTTCTCACTTAAAAACTCCTCATTACATTTTCACTGGAAAATCTTTCTCTCTGATGCTTGTTCTCTTCCATAAGAGCCTTACACCAGAACCTCTTGGCTAATTACATAAATATGCCTTACAGGGAGAACAGAGACTTCAGGCACTACAAAATCTGGAACTGTTTACTCAAAATTCAGCAGAAGTTTAAAGGTGGCCACTGGGAAAGTGAAATAGTCAAATATTGAACTTGTTCAGAGAAACCAAAGCACTTTTTTTCCCCCCATAGTTACAGTAATTTAACAAACTTATTTGCCTCTCTTCCACAATGATTCACCTTTAAGTGAATTTAACTAAGTGTACTAATTATGTTATCTTAAGTTTTTATTTTCAAAAGCTGAAGCTGCCTAATCTCCCAGTGTGAGGAACTTAGAAGGTGACATTTCACTAATGGCTGCTCTGAGAAACTGACAGAGATTGATAGAGTGTTTTTTAAAGATGTCCCCATGAGAAGCATCTCATATAAAATGAAAATGAGACTGAAACTTTTAAAAAACTAACTTTGCGTTGTGTGAGTGCTTTTGTTTACAAGAAAGAACTGGGTAGTTTTCCAAATGTATGGTGCATATTTTTTGTTTAGAAATGTCTTCAAAGACTGTTTTTTAAACAACAGTTTTATGCTGACTAAAAACTCACTGAAAACTGTTTTTCACTGCCCTGCACAACAGAAACATGTATATTATGGGCCAGGCTGGGCGTTGTCAGCTCAAAGAATGAGTACTGAATGAGGAAGTCTCTGTGCAGAAACCTTCAAACCTCAGTATGAGCAGGTTCATACAGCACACCCCTCTCTTTGTGTCTATTGGGAAGGTAGAGCCTTACCTCTCAATCTGTTTTTCTTAATTGCATTATCTCATTATAGATACTAGTAACCTCAAGGTTTCATTTGCACAGGGATTGCGTTTAGGCTTTGCTCTTCTGCAGGAAATGTAAGGGCCAGGAAGCTTCTTTAGGTCCTCCCCATCACCCACCTTCCTCAGTCTGGCAGGCACAGCTACCAAAGGTTACTGCACTGCAGTCTGCATTTCAGAGCCATGCATCTGCATTTCAGGCAGATAACAGAGTCTTTCTGTAACCAGTGACCAAAGAGATGAGAGACTGGTCCATCCTTTCCTCACATAAAGAGCAGGAGGAGTTCTGAGGGAACAGCCCAGCTCAGCCCTGTTCAATAGTTCGAATGCACACTCATATGATACACTGAAAAAAGTGTCTGACCTTTGGGATTCGGTGTGATTTTTATATCCAATTGCAAATGCAAGCAAATGCATATTCAACAAGAATACTCTGCACTTCTAGGTGCAGGTAAGCGTGCTTCACGGGTGGCTAGAAGTGCTTATCTAAATAGAGTATGAAACCTGACATTATGTAAGTTTGGTCTAAGTGTACAGTTCCCTGCTTTGACACCACCCTTCTCTCTGCACAGAAATCAATTCACCACTGAATGCTACTTGACTTTCATCATAGAAAAACATCTTTTATATTAATCTTTTATACCATCTGAGAAGCAAACCTGCACCCCTCCAGATTTAATAGTAAAAGAAAAATTAAGCAGGATATAAGTGCTGATGGGAAAGCTGCTATTCTACAGCATGAAAGAATTAAGTCTAACAGCCCCATCATTACTTCAGAAGAAATTCTCTTCAGTGGAAATAATGAAAAAGGACGCATTTTATTCTCCCTTGACTTAGATATAGCTTTCAGGTCTCTGTTGGTCTAGTCTCTTTTTTAGAAACAGAAATGTGTGAGCATAAGTAGAAATGCCACCTTCACTGATTCCCCTGCATCCTCTCTTTTCTTGAAAAATAATTAAAACCAGAAATAGAAGAGAGTGTTTGAAATGGGAATTACCATCTATTGAGCACGTGGTCATTAGATTAGTTGTACAGTTTTGTACGGTTTTATACAGTTCATAAAAATCTATTTCATTCACACAATTTCATGTGGAGGATACATAATGAAAAGTGGCTTAGAGAGATGTTAATCATTACTGCTATCTGTTTCTTAAATTGTCATCCCATCAGGTGCAATGTGGGCTTACAAAATGCAATATTCTTTTCTTATGGGTATATCAATGCATTAAACTCTTCTTGATGAGAAGCATTGCCAGATCAATAAGGCATTTTATCCACATTTTCATGGTGATCTCTTGAGCCTCCAGTTTCCATCCTAGTTATTAATTGAGTCAAATAACAGCAGATATTATAAAAAAGATTTCCAACTCCAAATTCTTTTCCTAGTCCTACGCTGAAAGCACTCCAGATATTATTCAGATGCTCAGATTGAGGTTTTTTGATTTATTTCTTTCGGACAATATCATACCCCCTTCAGATTTTTTTTTTTTTAAATTATTATTTTCCCCCTGTGAAGCAACCATTACAATGACAGAGACGTTTTAGGGTCAATGCCTAAGTCTGCAACTGAGGGCATCAGAAGTCTTTTTTCTTTGGTCATTTCAGCATGGTTTTCCAATCATATGAGACCTCGTAGGATTTACCTTTATCTTATTATGAGATAACTATGTAGTGTTGTACATCAATGTGACTGCCTATCACTTGAAAGTTCATCTTTTGAGTCTCCTTGTCAGCTAGGCTTTGCGATGACATACCCAGGATCTCTGGTTCTCATGCATCACTGATTTCACGTACCTGCCTTCCAGGTTTCCTTGCCCTGGGCATGTAAACTAGTTCTCTGGTCCTGCTGATGAGCCCAGCTTTCAAACTAATCTCCCTCTAAAGGATACAAATACACTTGAACACTAGTTTATAAGAAACAAATGAAACGCAAAAGCTGAAGCCATAAGACTTAGTGCATGTTAGCGGTAAGGAAGGAAATTTGCCTTTTCAAGTTTACAGCTTGTAACTGTCAAGGGCTTATGTATGAGAGACTATGATAGGGAGCACTGTTTCTTCTTGCAGCTACTGGGCAGAATGATACAGAGGAACACACACTTATCACAAGAACCACTCAGATCATTTGTTTCTGAGTATTACAAACAGCTACATTCAGATCTAGCACAACTCACCTGTACTGCATGTTTGCCAACATTATACTTGTTCTGTGTATTGACATGGAATGGATCAAACAAGGTAAAAAAAAAATGGCAAAAATCAGATGGCTCAACTTTCCTGGAAATTAGTTAAAGAATAGAAATAACAGAACAGAAACAGTTCTGGAATGAGAGAAGATACAGGTACTGCAGCACAAGAGTATATCACAGCTCTGTATGACATGGCTTATGGGTAAGGCGTGGGTGGACAGGTGGCTCAGGAGAAGGGAGGCAGAAAAAAGGGCAGAAGCTCCAACTCTGACAGTTCAGCAGAAGAGCTGCCATCAGTCAGAAAGAATTCGGAAGTGGGTTGGTGTGACAGTGTGCCGGCACATGGAGCAGGTTGAGGAAAGGCCTCAGTTTATCTGACAAGAATAGGCTATGCTGCACTGGTCTTCTCTGCTCAGGCTAATACGGTTCAGTCAAGTGCTAAACGCCAAAGAAATTAAATGCCCGAATCCAGGAGCAACACTCACTCCCACAGCTCTGAAAGCAGAGCAGGGAGGTCACTACGGTTTGGCCTCCAGCCTTTGAAGTGCAGTTGCTAGGTACAAAGGCTCCAGGCAGCGGAGGCTGCAGCCAGCTCCAGGTTCCTGGGTGAGGTGAGAGCACCGTGATATCTCTGAGCCCATGTGTCAGTCCTTCCCTTGTGGTCCTCTGACAGACAAGTAGCTTTAGATTATAGCTACAAAACCCTGAATGTTTCTACCTATCCAACAGATGCACTGGTTCAACATACTATATTGTCAATTTTCTCAGTAATTTTGATGTTTTTCTATAACCACCCATTCACAAGAACTTTGTGATGACAATTTCATCTCTTTTATAATAAAGAAATAAGATTGCAGTCTTTCTGTGTGGTGTGAAAAGGACAACGCTTGAGCAGAAACATAAAAAAATAAGAGAAATGCAAAAAGAAATCTAGGTGTCCCATGATTTTAAGTCAGTGTAGGGCTTGAGTAGGGTTTTTTTCAGTGCTTAGGTTTGGTGGTGTTATTAAACTGTATGTTTTATTCTTCATTATGCCAAACTGGAAAAGATAATCAGCCCTAGCTTCTGACAAAGGGAACACAATGGTATGAAGTCTTTAAATGACTGCTAACTATCTTCACTTTGTTAAATTTGGGTATTTTAATAATATTTGAAGACTAAAGATGTTAAAAATTGTTTTTGGTTTTGAATCTCGGTTGTAAAAATATTTAGGTATTATTATTACCATTACTGTTACTACTACCTACTACTATCAGTGGTATCACTACTAGTCCAAAGAATTTAAAGTTTAGAGGAAAGTTAAATTTAGAGCAAAGATGAAAGTTCAAAGCAAAAGTTTAAGTAACATCAAGGAAAGATTAATTGTGTAAAAGCACATTAAAAAAAACCCCTTATTTTACCTGGTAAATTACTGTCGGAGTGTTGTTTTCTCTCTCATTCCTGTTTTTTACACCTCTTAGTTCACAAAGAAGAAAATTCAGTTCCTTTCAAGGTCTACGTGCTGTTAGTTTGTAGATGGTATGGTAAGTTCTTTGTCTTTAACAAGTAGGCTGATTTCTTGAGTGAAGTGCAAAATGTGATTCAGCTTTACTTATAAATGCACAACTGGTGTTTACGTAACTGAGAAGTCCTAAAAAGTCTCACCATAAGCTTCAAGACAATACAAAGGAGTCTTCTGAAAGAATCATACTACACTTTGTGCTCTATCCTATCAATATGCCATACTACTTTCTTTTCTACATCTTCATTTTCTGGTTGTGTTCTTTTTTTTTTTTTTTACTGTCGACTTGCTTCCCTCCCGTCCTTTTTCATTTGTCTCTAGGCTTAGCCTTTCCATGCTTCCTTAACTTCAGGTTTTTACTTTTGCTTCTCTTTGATTTATTCTTTGTGACTTTTCCCCTTAACTATCCATATTCTCTAGGGGTCCTCTGAGGGCATAATTCAGAACTTCATAATCAGAATGACTAGAATGAACTTCAATAGCATTAGGTTCATTATAAACTTTGTCAATAGCAGCTCTTAAGTTTTTGCTACAGATTTAGCCATATAAATAATAATATAACTCCAGGATTTGTGAAAACTAAGCCCATTTCAGCAACAACAACATCAACAAATATCTACATATTAACATAGGAAATTGACTTTGAAACACAGAATTAGTCTGATAACCTGGCTAAAAACAATACTGCTAAATCTAGCTAGACATTTAAATGTTTTAAAATGCCTTCCTGAACATTATGAAATTAACCTAAAATCATTAGATTTTTTTTTAAAACAAAAAAAAAATGAGTTTAGCTTCTCTTTATCTGCCTCTGTGTGACCTTCTTGAGCAAACAGGAGGTTCAATAATTGCTGTTTCAAGAAGTGAAAACTGTCATTATCATGAAATTATCCAACTCCAGGATTGGGGAATAGGAAGAAATGCACCAAACAACAGTAATAAGCTTTGGAAAAATTACAAAATGGGGTTTACATTAAATTTTCATGGAACTGATGGGCGAGTTCGTGTATATGACATACCCAGTGCAGTAAAAATAGTTGGAAAGAGCCCAACTCCAGTGCTGGAGCAGTGGACAAATGTTAACACGACAATCTTCCCAGGCTGATGTTTGCTACCTTTCATGACTGTACGTGCCCTGGTTATCAGTTTTGTTCAGTGCTGGCTGTATCAGAAAGACATACCCTCAAAACGCTAACTCATGAAAGAGTGCTTTCACATTCAAACCTGCCAAACTGGGCTGTAAAACAAGTGAAAACCTACTTCTTCATGAAGTTTTCTGTTCTGCGGTTCCTGCTAGTGCTGGTTAGTCTAAAAGTAACTTCAGGCAGCCTGGCACAGCCAGTTCCACCTGGCACAAATTACAGCAGTATGAAAAATAATTATTGTAAGATAAATGTGAAGTGTTTTGCTTAGATTTTAGATAAATGAAACTCTAGGCCATTTGTCCACAGCTGTGTTCTTGTCTCCACTTATAACTTCCTTTTCTTCATTATAAGGAAGTTGGTATAGACCTCTGTAAGAAGTTTTTCTCTTGTTTTCCACCCTAAAGGATTCATTTAACTTTTTCGTATGACAAGCAGTAGCTCTTTCTTTGTAGTATGACTCTAGCTACCCACAGTAGAGCTGTTCTTTTGTCCTGAGAAATAGCGCACAGATTTTACTGAGTTGAAAAATTTTAGAGATTACCATTTTCCTCACTTGTAATCTTCAGTGAAAATGCTGATATCCTGCTGAAATGTTGCACCAGTGCTAGAAGTCAAGGCTATGTTAAGGATATTTCCAAACTGTAAGCAACAGATATTTCACTGAGGTCAAGCAAGCCCAGCTACTCATAAACTAAGTCATGTGGGTTAGAAGAAAGACTGGCTACACTGCTCCAAGTCCCATTATATTTTTTGTCTTCCTTCAGTCATAGACATTCAAGTTTGGAAAAAGGAATCTCATGGGACACTTTCCTCTACCTTTGAAACTGTTTCTTATTCTTAGGAAAATCCTTGGGCAAGAATTGCTAACAAAGATAAGAGAAACTACTGGGTACCTATAATAAACATTACTGTTTAGGTTGAACTTCAGTTAGGAAATGCCATGTTTGGGGTTGTCAATATAACCCTAAATGAGTTCTTGTGTAGGTACTCTCACATATTCTTTCCTTAGATGGTCACATAATCTTTGTTTCACAGGATCACAGTTTTATCAGAGTACCTGTTGGAAACCCTGAGACTGGATTTGTGGAGACTCTAATGAGCATTGCCCCATGTTGGCTCTTTAAGTGTCTGCAGATTAAGCTGTAGCTCATTTCCAGATCTCCCTGGTTTCCTCCATCTTCCAGCCATATAGTCCCAGGATACTTAAATATCCTACACGGCTTTGCTACAGGCCACAGCAGGACCTCTTAGTTCACCAAGAATGTTTTTTTTCTGAATCATGCTAATTCACACTGTACATCACTAAATTTCAAACTGGCCTTACTGCCAGAATGTGCTGTCCAGACAGCAAGACTCAGATTTCTGTGAACAGACTGGGTTTTCGTAATATTTCCTCTATGCCAAATGGGTCGGCATCATTACAGCTTGTTTTTCACTATGCCCACACTCTGAGGCCTACAGGAGCTATTCTTCAGACATGGTCTCACAGTATTCAGCCAATGGCATTTGGGATACAAGGCCAAATTCCCTGCGTCAGGCTTTTATATTGCCATGTGTACCTGGCTCAGTCAGTGCTCCTCTGGACAGACCTTTCCACTTTCAGCATTTTCTGCTCAACTTCCCTCAGCACTTTATTCTCTTTATAGACAAAACATTCAGGCACATGTCATCTCATATGCTGAAAGCAGCCTGACAGGACTTTTTTTTCCTATCACTCAAGCTGCTGCAGGAAGATATTTTGCTGCAGACCATGGTCCTAAAACTCAACTATGTTTCCATGTATGGGAGTAGATTATAAGAACTCGATAGAGATGCTAGTAACCTCTGCTAGTAACCTTTAGTGTAATTTCCTCCTTGCTTGTGTGTTTTCTTCTGACTTTTGATGACAAGCTAATCGCCCATGGGCCCAGCTTATCCTGATATCAACTTTTTCTCTGTTCTACAAATGCTCTCCATGCTCATCTTTTACTGTTCCAGAGGCATAGCATGCCCAGGCTGTCCTGCATCCCTCCTCCCCCAAATGCAGGATCCTTTTGACTTTGCAACATCTTCTGTGCTTCCAGGGCTGCCTCTGGACGGATGACCTGTGAGCATGGTTGCTGCCTGCTTCAATGGGCTGGCCTAAGCCTAATCAATCTCTTGTAGAAGTCAAGGGATCATAACAAAAAACATGTTACAGTAGAGAGATTAATCAGAGCGTGCATTTTTATAACATTTATTAAACAACAGACCGCTTGTGGTTGTTGCACTTGTTCTATCTTGTAACTATTTCTGAGGACTTCTACCTGTATCTGAACCTCCTTTCCACTAAAAAATATTATTAACTGTAAATCCAGGCCTGAGACATGCACAGACATCTGATAAGCTGAGTCTTGCACACATTTAAGTGAAGACACATTATGAGGTTGATTTAGGGCAACCATGAACTCTTATCAGAAATGTAATAACACTTCTGAAAAATAATTGCTAGTATATAATGAAATAAAAATCGAAGAACAAACAGTAGGAAACCCTAATCACATTTATATCTCATTTTTATTTATATTAGTAGCAAGCTTTTAGACTCCATACTGAATTGAGACTCTTCTGCTATTTAATAAACAGATTGCTTGTGTTCAAGGATCTTTTCTATGAGGTTATTTTTGTTTCTTTTTTTTTTTTTTTTTCCCTGTGCTGTTCCCTTATCTGTGTGTGTGAAATAACAAATAGCGCAGGAAAATATTCAAATAATATGTTTTTTTTTAAAAAGAGAATTTTGCTCTCTGATGTAAATTTTGTTTGATATGTCCCTTAAGTTAAAGTTTGTACTGCTTCAGTTGTTCTTCTTTTAAGTATGAAACTATTTTTAGAAAGTGATTCATACAGGGAGATTTAATATTTCTTTATCTCATAAGATATAGGTAAAAAGTGTTCTGTAGTGAAAAGTCCACATGTTTCTGTTATAACTATTTACATGTGCTTATCAATTATGCATTACTGCATACTATGGGACATGTATCCACTTTAAAAACAAGAACACCACCACAAAAACTTAGAACTGTATCAAACATGTCAGAATAATGGTCTTATTTCAGCACTATATGTTATCCTTATGCTTAACCAGAGAGTTCTTGATTGATAAGGAAACTGTCCTTGGAGAATTCTCCAGAAGTTTCTTGTGTCATGAAGAAACTTGCCCCTTCTTCAACATAATAAATATTCTGCTTCTTTTTCATGACAGCTGGGATGAAGGAATGGAAACTTTGGTGTTCTCAATATCTTGTTTTCTTGATGTCTTTAAAATAGCCATCTGGCCCTTGGAATCGCATGAGCTATACACAGGCACTAGCTACTTGGCCAGGCTCACCTCACTTTGTAAGGGTACATGGAAAGTGAGAACATCTGCGTTGTTAAGGCCATCCAATCAGGGACCTTTTCAATGCAAAAGCGGATCAAAAGTAAGGGGGGAAATGATAAACAAGAGCACACAGAGACACAGATGGTAGACAGGGATAACAGAGACAATGCCAAGGACCAGATGCCTCCAGCTGCTAATTGTTGAGCCACCAAGAAACTGCAGGCAGTGTTGGAGAGGGCCAACCTGGATCTTGTACGAAGGGGAAACAAGAGGTACATGAGGATTTGGGATATTCAAGAGCAACCTGTAGGATTATGCAAAACTTCTGAAGGAACATTTAGGGGGAAGGGATGGGGAGGAACAAAGAGGAAATTAAACAGAAAGGCATATAGTACACTTGTCTGACCAAGTCTGGCGTCTGATCACCCCAGTCTGTCTTATTTTCTCATTAAATCCTTTCTTAACTATTTCTGTGTAATCTCACTCTCTATCTCCTGTGTGAGGGCTGTAAGGGCTGAGTGCCAGCTACGGGTGACACCTATGTGAGTGGATTTGGTGCCAGTGACTGGAGTCAGACCAAGGGTGTAGGTGTCCTATGGTCTGTGGTGTCAGCTACTGAAGTGAGTGGAGGTGTCAGCTCCAGCCACTGGGATGGGGCTGGTGGGTGTCCCAGGTGCAGCTACTGGGAGGACTGGGGTGAGCAAAATGAGTGAGAGGTTCAGGGACAGCAGCTGCAGCAGGACTGCGGGTCACAGCCCATGTGCCTGGTGCCGGCTGCTGGGGGTTACGAGAGTCTTTGCATCTTCCCCAAACCTGGTGTGCGTGGGAGTGTGTGTGTGTAATTCACTAGCAAACTTCAAGCCAGACCAACCAGTGAGTAGGAGAGCCATGGGGCAAGTAAGAGCACCTGGGATCCAGGTAGGGGTACCAGGCAGACAGAGAGGCCATGCCGGTACTTGGGGGACCTGCAAATGTACATGTGCTTGGGAGCCTAGACAGCGTCGTGTGTGTGCCTGCACTAGTGACCTTCGGTCCTGACGAGCTTAAGAAGAGGAAGGGGACTTGGCTGTCTATATGTGTATATGTCTATGTTTTATGTAAGTCCTGGTCATGTTACATGTGGGTGCTGTTGAAGGCAGCACCTTGTCTGTGGCCACCTGAGCAGCTGGCCGTGTCTGTGTCCTCTGTGTGTGTGTGTGTGTGTGCCTGGGTTACACACTCAACTTTGTTGCTGTCTGAAGCCGCAAACAGGTTCAACAGCGAAAGCAGCAGCCACATCCATTGTCTTGGGACAGAGACCTCCAAGCTGGGCTCCAGTGGCCAGGCAGGAGGTATCCCTGCCCCAGAGTCCTTTGGAGAAAGCATCCCCTCAACATCCCATGACATGTTTCTCTTCTTTTGAGAGAGGAAATTAACTCTATGCAGCAGTTACAAAAGAGGCAAATGCTCTTAAAACATTCTGATGCTTCTCTAAAGACACTTTAATTCCTTTTGTGGCTTATATTCTTAAGACAAGAGCAATTATCATTTGCATTAGATATTATGAAGAAAATCAACCATGTGATATGACTAACTGATTAAAAGCATATTCCAGTCATTTTGTGAGGAATGATGGACAGGAAAGCTTCACTTTTTAGGTGAACTGGAGGCAGTATAATATGAGGAAAATAGATGTTGTATATTAGAAAAGAATTATGTGTACATGAAGCAGTGGCAGAGAGATCTCCTGCTGATCTTTTCTGATCATCTCTGAGAAATGCAAAAATGAGTGCTAATACACCAGGACACCAGGACACCCAAATCTGCTCTCAACATACATATTAAGAAACTCAGGATAAACTTGGAAACTCAGTGGGTTTACTTCAGAATTACCAAAGTGCAACTATATGCAGAATTAAGCCCACAGGATTTGCCACATGAGGTAAGCATCCTGTCTCTGGCACTATCTCTGTCTCAAGTGCAGGTTTCATTTATTTATTGCATAATGATTCCCTTTTAATTACTTTATACACTACACCAGCCTGTTTGTTTCTCTGGTTCCTTTCCAAGAAATAATCAAAGGGAGAAATTAATGAAGGATTGGTCAATGCTGAAGTCACTTCTAGTTGATTTACTCAATTCATAATAATTCAGTGGTGCTAAGCCCACTGGCAAAACTTTTGCATCTTTTTTCAACATCAGGGAAGTCTCATGAGAATGATAATAAAGAGCAGAGTTATACTATTTGTGTGGTCAATCATGCAGCAGCCATGAACAATACCAAGTTGTCTTCAAGGTAAGACTGTAAATAGATTGATCCTTCCTATTACTGTCTTTGTACACAACTCCACGCTTAGACTCAGTTATCACTGATCCATATATGAGGAAATTTGCAAAGAGCTCAGTCTAGGATGCAACCTGTTACATCAGCAACATTTCTTGTAAACAGCATTCTGAAATTATGAAATTAAGAAATAGTTATTTAAATTAGATTATTTTTTCTAGAAAGAAAAAAATCCTCTTTAATTCCCAAGAATTATTCAAAGGATCCTTTTTTTTTTTTTTCTTTTTTAGAGAGAGGTAGAGTTTACAGGTTTCATTTAATTCCAAGAAGATTAGGTAGAAGATTTTTGGTAACTTTTTTAATGGGAACCAAGGGGAAATTGCTAGGAAGGAAATATACTAGCTGGAAAGAAAAATGAAAGGAGAGACAATAATGAAAAGGCTTTAGGAAGATGAGGAGTGATCGCTTGAAACTGAAGTTAAAAGACTGAAAAATAGGACAAAAAACTAGAAAGAACAAATCCTGTATGACTATCCATTTTCAAACTTTGCAGTCAGATTCTCTGTAATGAACTTGTGCTAAAATGAACAGATACCATCACTTGCTTAGTCTCATCTGGCCAATCTGGAATATATTCTTTTGAGGCAGAGTGTGGGGAAACTTTGTCACTTGGGGAAAAAAAAAAAGAAAAAAAAAAAAGAAAAGTTTTTTTCTCTTTCTCTGCTTAGAGAACTGGTCTTTTATAATACCAGTTCAAAAGCAGAAATACTTTCAATGTCGTGAAGTTGTCTCTGCTCCAACATCTGTTGCCCTACTTGATTAAGAGAAAGGGTGGCATATACAAAATGATTTACCATAGACCCTTGCTTTGGGTGGGGAAATGGGGTGAGGAGTGTTGTGGGTTTTTTTGGTTTTATTATTATATTGCCTCAAGGCGGTAACTTAGGAATATATTAATCTTCTTTTATTTTCTAATTATTATTTGTCTTATCTGGATGTATGCAAAATATGTCTTTGTCAGATGCTTGACTCCACATGGTGTGTTCTGCCTGATGGCTAAGGTGTTTTTAGTAATGAATAATGTTTTGTTGCCTGCTAATTACCTTCATACTTTTTTGTCAGAATCACTAGCAGTAACTATCATTATGGTGAAATTATGATCCTAGATTCTGCCCTCAACTGGATTTGTGGATTTCTTCCTGAAATCAGCAGGAATTGCTTTGTGCGTTGGGGAGCAGTGGTCAGTGTGAAGTGTCCATTTTGGGGTCAGGGTTCCTATTTTCCATTTCCATTGAAGTCATACTCTCATTGTAGCTTCCTAACTAAAAAAAACCCCAACAAGTTTATCCATAATAAAATAATGAGGAACAAGGATCAAAATAGCCTTAGCTCTGCATCTTCTTTACAGAGCACTATTAAAGTGAAAAAACAGATACCTCGTCATTTTGTCTGCTTATTTGTCTTAGCTCCATCTTCAAACTGAACGGAGCCTCTCCTGAAATTTTTTTGGAGAGGGATTAGGTGCTCCTCAATGTTTCTGCACTGCAACTAATCCTGAGGGTTAATCCCATAATAAATATAATGAGTAATATAAATCATCTGCAATAAGACCAGACAACAGTATTTGGAGCTGAACTTGAAGTTCAAAAGTGTTTGAAGGGCTGGATTTGGTGTGGTGTTCAATTTGATTAAATAAAGCTGTTATCAACTCCTAAGAAGCAGCAAACGAAAGCAAATTTGTGCTTGTGAGTAAGTGAATCCTGAGCTCCTAGGACAACTCAAATTATTTAGAAATGGAGCTTTCTGCTGCTGTATGTATTAAGTTTTTAACACCTCCAGACTCTAGTTTAATTTTTTCAGCTCTTTTACCTTTTTTCTTTTTTCTTTTTTCTTTCTTTCTTTTTTCTTTTTTTCTTTTTTTCTTTTCTTTATTTTTTTTTTTTGTAAGTCCAGCTGTGCTGATAGCAGGAAATACTATTATTGCCCATAATATCATCAATAATTTTTTGTGCCTTCTGAATTTTTTTTCTTCATTTAATTTCATCCCAAATAAGAAAGGGCAGTGGGTGAATTAGACATTTCTTTTGAACTAAGCAGTTTTAAATTCTCTTGGACTTTTCTTGTTGTTTGTACTTTTTCCATTTTGATATAATTTTGAGGGACTGATCCTGTTTGTATTTTTCTTTAAGCTTTATTTTGAGGATGATAAACACTTTACATTTGCAAAACAATGTACAGGCACTGCTTTAGTGGAGGATGTAATCCAATTCCCAACCGAATAACTTCTGCAGTAGGAGCAAGTTAAATACTTTATACTGTGTCATAGTAAAATAAAAGCAGGAAAAAAATTCTGTATTGTGTTCTTGGTCTGTGAGGATCATGTCCTCTGTTCAGCTCAAAGTTATTGGGACTTCAGAGTTCTTAACAGGTCAATATTCTTATTTTTAAACCATAAACCCATTAATCATAAAAAGTAATGGGGAAAAAAAAAGCTGCTTTTAAAATAAGAACACTTTTCCTCCTATTTTTCTTCTTCCATTATGAAGCAGATTGATGATTAATGAAAGTAGATTTTACCGTGTGGAAGACACAGTGTGTTAACTGTAGGAAAAATAAATCAGAGATGCAAGGGAACTTCTGTGTCCAGTTGTCCTGGTTCCGGCTGGGACAGAGTTAACTTTCTTCCCAGTAGCTTGGGGGGTGTGCTCTGTTTTGGGTTTAGTATGAGAGGACCGTTGATGGCCCGTTGATGCTTTCATTGTTGCTGGGTGGTGCTTGCACTGGGGAGACTTTTGGTTTCTCTTTTCGGCCTCCCATGCCCTGCCAAGTGCAGGGGAACCTGTGGCGGGGGGGAGCACAGCTGGGGTGGTTGACCCAGCTGGCCAATGGGGTATTCTATACCATGTGACATCATGCTCAGTATAAAAAACGGGGGGGGGGGGGCCTCGCCCCCGTTAGTGACATGTGGTCAGTGGTCGGTGAGCAGCTGCATTGTGCATGCCTGCTTTGTATATTCTGTTATTGTTGTTGTTCTCATTGTTATTCTTATTGTTCTACTTCGTTTTATTTCAATTATTAAACTGTTTTTATCTCAACCCGGGAGTTTTCCTATTTGTTCCCTCCCAATTCTCTCCCCCATCCCACTGGAGGCGGGGTGTGAGCAAGCGGCTGCGTGGGCTTTATTTGCTGGCTGGGGTTAAACCACAACAGTCCTTTTTGGCGCCCAACGTGGGGCAGCGAAGGGTTGAGATAACGACAGATTAACTAGAGTATATTAAGGAATTTATATCTGTTAACATATTAATTTGTTCTGCACCATGCTCTTGTTTTTACTGTACCTGTTAAAGATTGGAGTTAGGTTTTGTAGTCTGCTGTGCTCTGCAGTGATTAATGATGTTTTGCCTGGGAGATTTGTTACTAAAACGCTGGCATTGGGGGTTATTTGGTATTTGGGATTTGTAATGAAGCTGTTACTGTATTTCGAGTACCACCTCATGGAGACCATTAGCAATTATACCTTTTCCTCTGAGAGATTTTTTATGGAGGAAATAGAGAATGGCACCCTCACTACCTTCCTCTATGATATGGTCTCCTTTGTTAAAATAACTTGTCAGTACCTTGAACATCCCTGGGTAGTTAAGATACATCTATTGGTACTCCTTGGGAATCTTGTTTTGGTTTTATCTGAGGTTAGTAAGCAATTTAAGAATTGCTTAAGATCTGCCCCAAGGCTGGATAGTTATGAGTGGCAGGGTGAGTGGGATAGCATGGGCAAATGACGAGGATGGTGGGCACCGCCAGTGTTCTGGAACTTCACCCCTGAACAAGTGCAGAACCCTGAAAAATTAGTAGAATATTTGGAAGAAGTATGCTGTCACCCCGGCCATTCTAGGGAGATACAAATCACTACAATGTGCTGGGGTCAGGCCCACGCCAACCGAGTCCTGTTTAACACCACTCAGAACCCCTAAGGGGAAGAGAAGGTCTCTGCATCTGATGACAAAGCAACAGGCACTGCAGCTACTCCACCCCCCACGGCAGGCACGGCGGCTACCCCACCCCCCACGGCAGGCACGGCAGCTACTCCACCCCCTGCGACAGAGAACCAACCTATCAGTCGCCTCTATACAAAAAAGAAAATGCACAAGAAAATCAGCTCGTTTAGTAAGGGATGAAGATGAACCAGGGCCATCACGAGAACAGGAGGAGGAGGAGGCAGAACCTGTAAATGAGATGGTGACCACCCGATCCCTATCCCTGGGTGAGCTGCGAGATATGCGAAAAGACTTCAGCCATCGTCCAGGCGAGCACATTGTCACCTGGCTGCTCCGATGCTGGGATAACGGGGCCAGTAGCCTGGAATTAGAGGGTAGGGAAGCCAAGCAGCTGGGATCCCTTTCTAGGGAAGGGGGCATTGACAAAGCGATTGGACAAGGGGCACAAGTCCTCAGCCTCTGGAGGCGACTCCTGTCAGGTGTGAAGGAAAGGTATCCCTTCAAGGAAGATGTTATATGCCACCCCGGCAAGTGGACCACCATGGAGAAAAGTATCCAGTACCTGAGGGAATTGGCCGTGCTGGAAGTGATTTATGATGACCTGAACAACGAGCAGTTATCCAAAGACCCACATGAAGTCAAGTGCACCTGACCCATGTGGCGGAAGTTTGTACGGAGTGCACCAGCGTCACATGCAAACTCATTGGCAGTAATGACCTGGAGAGATGGAGAGGAACAAACGGTGGATGAATTGGCTGGCCAACTCCGGCAATATGAATAAAGTTTCTCTTCCTCCCTACTGGCCTGTGTCTCTGCTGTGGAGAAACTGTCTTGGGAGGTCCAGCAACTCAAAGAGGCTATGTCCTATTCCCCACCTGCACGGGCCAGAGTCTCAGCCATTAGGAGCAAGCGTCCCTCTGCTCAAGAGAGGAGATATCGTCGGTACACACCCCAGGGACCCTGTGGTTTTATCTGCGTGACCGCGGAGAGGACATGAGGAAGTGGGATGGAAAATCTACCTCAGACCTACAGGCACGGGTATATGAGTTGCAAGGAAAAACAAAACGGGGTTCTCCCAGGATAACTGCTGCTCCAGTCTCCAGTAAGCAGTTCCCCAGACAGAGTAGAAGGGCTGATTCCACTTCTGACCTTAATAAAGGGACTTCTGATTCATACTTGCAAGAAGTGGATAGCGAATATGATGACCAGGACTAGAGGGGCCCTGGCTCCGGCCAGGTGGAGGAAAGGGACAACTGGGTTTACTGGACTGTGTGGATTCGATGGCTTCGCACATCAGACCCACAGGAGTATAAGGCTCTCGTAGACACCAGTGCACAGTGTACCCTGATGCCATCAAGCTATAAAGGGGCAGAACCCATTTGTATTTCTGGAGTGACAGGAGGATCCCAAGAGTTAACTGTATTGGAGGCTGAAGTGAGCCTAACCAGGAAAGACTGGCAGAAGCACCCCATTGTGACTGGCCCAGAGGCTCCGTGCATCCTTGGCATAGACTACCTTAGGAGAGGGTATTTCAAGGACCCAGAAGGATACTGGTGGGCTTTTGGAATAGCTGCCCTGGAGACGGAGGAAATTAAACAGCTGTCCACCTTGCCTGCTCTTGGAGGACCTTTCT
This sequence comes from Calonectris borealis, assembly GCF_964195595.1. Classification (NCBI taxonomy): domain Eukaryota; kingdom Metazoa; phylum Chordata; class Aves; order Procellariiformes; family Procellariidae; genus Calonectris; species Calonectris borealis. The sequence goes on from NC_134313.1 coordinate 63,861,435, forward strand.
GTTGTGGGGTTGTTGAAGGTCAAAGAACAGCAGGTACCAACTGCTACCACAACAGTGCACCGGTGGCAATATCGCACCAGCCGAGACTCCCTACTTCCGATCCATAAGCTGATTCATCGACTGGAGACCCAAGGAGTGATCAGCAAGACTCGCTCACCCTTCAACAGTCCCATATGGCCAGTGCGAAAGTCCAATGGAGAGTGGAGACTAACAGTAGACTATCGTGGCCTGAACGAAGTCACGCCGCCACTGAGTGCTGCCGTGCCGGACTTGCTAGAACTCCAATGCGAACTGGAGTCAAAGGCAGCCAAGTGGTACGCCACCATTGATATCGCTAATGCATTCTTCTCAATCCCTTTGGCAGCAGAGTGCAGGCCACAGTTTGCTTTCACTTGGAGGGGCGACCAGTACACCTGGAACCGACTGCCCCAGGGGTGGAAACACAACCCTACCATTTGCCATGGGGTGATCCACACCGCACTGGAACAGAGTGAGGCTCCAGAACACCTGCGATACATTGATGACATCATTGTATGGGGCAACACAGCAGAAGAAGTTTTTGAGAAAGGGGAGAGAATAATTCAAATCCTTCTGAAGGCTGGTTTTGCCATAAAACAAAGTAAGGTCAAGGGACCTGCACAGGAGATCCAGTTTTTAGGAATAAAATGGCAAGATGGACGTCGTCAGATCCCAATGGACGTGATCAATAAAATAACAGCCATGTCCCCACCAACTAGCAAAAAGGAAACACAAGGCGTTGTGGGTTTTTGGAGAATGCATATTCCAAATGACAGTCAGATCGTAAGCCCTCTCTATCAAGTGACCAGGAAGAAGAACGACTTCAGATGGGGCCCTGAGCAACAACAAGTCTTTGAACAAATTAAACAGGAGATAGTTCATGCAGTAGCCCTTGGGCCAGTTCGGACAGGATAAGATGTAAAAAATGTGCTCTACACCGCAGCCGGGGAGAATGGCCCTACCTGGAGCCTCTGGCAGAAAGCACCAGGGGAGACTCGAGGTTGACGCTTAGGGTTTTGGAAGCGGGAATACAGAGGATCCGAGGCCCGCTACACTCCAACTGAGAAAGAGATATTGGCAGCATATGAAGGGGTTCAAGCTGCTTCAGAAGTGGTTGGTACTGAAGCACAGCTCCTCCTGGCACCCTGACTGCCGGTGCTGGGCTGGGTGTTCAAAGGAAGGGTCCCCTCTACACATCACGCAACCGATGCTACGTGGAGTAAGTGGGTCACACTGATCACACAACGGGCCCGAATAGGAAACTCCAGTCGCCCAGGAATCTTGGAGGTGATCACGAACTGGCCAGAAGGCAAATATTTTGGAATATCATCAGAGGAGGAGGTGACACGTGCTGAAGAGGCCCCACTGTATAATAAATTATCAGAAAACGAGAAGCAATATGTCCTGTTCACTGATGGGTCCTGTCGCCTTGTGAGAAAGCATCGGAGATGGAAAGCTGCTGTATGGAGTCTTATACACCAAGTGGCAGAAACTGCTGAAGGAGAAGCTGAATCGAGCCAGTTTGCAGAGGTGAAAGCCATCCAGCTGTCCTTGGATATTGCTGAATGAGAAAAGCAGCCAGTACTTTATCTCTATACTGACTCATGGATGGTGGCAAATGCCCTGAGGGGGTGGTTGCAGCAGTGGAAGCAGAGGTAAACCCATCTGGGCTGCCGCATTGTGGCAAGATATTGCTGCCCGAGTAGAGAACCTGGTTGTACGTCACGTAGATGCTCATGTACCCAAGAGTTGGGCCACTGAGGAACACCAAAACAACCAGCAGGTGGACCAGGCTGCTAAGATTGAAGTGGCTAGGTGGATCTGGACTGGCAACATAAGGGTGAATTATTTATAGCTTGGTGGGCCCATGACACCTCAGGCCATCGAGGAAGAGATGCAACATACAGATGGGCTCGTGATCGAGGGGTGGACTTGACCATGGACACTATTGCACAGGTTATCCATGAATGTGAAACATGTGCTGCAATCAAGCAAGCCAAGCAAGTAAAGCCTCTTTGGTATGGAGGATGATGGTTGAAATATAAATATGGGGAAGCCTGGCAGATTGATTATATCACACTCCCACAAACCTGACAAGGCAAGCGCTATGTGCTCACCATGGTGGAAGTAACCACCTGATGTCTGGAAACATATCCTGTGCCCCATGCCACTGCCCGGAACACCATCCTGGGCCTTGAAAAGCAAGCCTTATGGCGACACGGCACCCCAGAAAGAATTGAGTCAGACAACTGGACTCATTTCCAAAACACCCTCATAGACACCTGGGCCAAAGAGCATGGCATTGAGTGGGTATATCACATCCCCTATCACGCACCAGCCTCTCGAAAAATTGAACGATATAACGAACTGCTAAAGACAACACTCAGAGCAATGGGTGGTGGGACATTCAAGCATTGGGATACACATTTAGCAAAAGCCACCTGGTTAGTCAACACTAGGAGATCTGTCACTCAAACTGGCCCTGCCCAGTCAAAACCCTTACATACTGTAGAGGGGGATAAAGTCCCTGTTGTGCACATAACAAATATGCTGGGGAAGACGGTCTGGGTTACTCCTGCCTCTGGCAAGGGAAAACCCATTCGTGGGATTGCTTTTGCTCAGGGACCTGGGTGCACTTGCTGGGTAATGCGAAAGGATGGGGAAGTCCGATGTGTGCTCAAGGGGATTTAATTTTGGGTGAAAATAGCCAATGAACTGAATTGTATGATGTTAGTTACTATATATTAATGTATGTCATCACTTCTATGGTTACTATATGCCATATTAACAGTATTACAATAAGAATCACCCAGATTAATGAAGAATGAACTCCGATGAAACCAAGCAAAGTGCAATGATGATAGAACCGGACGAGCGCAGTGATAATGGAACCAGAACTGGCCTCAGCATGCAGTAGTCCAACACCACACACCATCTCTCCTGCCCTGAAAGACTGTTATGACAGATGGAACCCGAAGTCATAGACTAAATGAACTCAACAGACATTTTAGAGGGATAGCCCATGAACTAAGGGAATGATATCTGTGTGAGTGTATATATAAAAAGGCAGGAAAAATGGTGATGACTAATTGGAATGTATTCGAAAAATGTGAGACCTCTGTCCCTGTTCCGGCTGGGACAGAGTTATCTTTCTTCCCAGTAGCTTGGGGGGTGTGCTGTGTTTTGGGTTTGGTATGAGAGGACCGTTGATGGCCCGTTGATGCTTTCATTGTTGCTGGGTGGCGCTTGCACTGGGGAGACTTTTGGTTTCTCTTTTCGGCCTCCCATGCCCTGCCAAGTGCAGGGGAACCTGTGGCGGGGGGGAGCACAGCTGGGGTGGTTGACCCAGCTGGCCAATGGGGTATTTTATACCATGTGACATCATGCTCAGTACAAAAAACAAGGCGGGGGGGGACATGCGGTCAGTGGTCGGTGAGCAGTTGCATTGTGCATTGCCTGCTTTGTATATTCTGTTATTGTTGTTGTTCTCATTGTTATTCTTATTGTTCTACTTCATTTTATTTCAATTATTAAACTGTTTTTATCTCAACCCGGGAGTTTTCCTATTTGTGCCCTCCCGATTCTCTCCTCCATCCCACCGGAGGTGGGGGGTGAGCAAGCAGCTGCGTGGGGTTTATTTGCTGGCTGGGGTTAAACCACGACACCAGTTCAGTATGATTATTTCAGTTTTTAAAAATTTTCTTGATAAATAATTAAATTTAACTCTGCATACCCACTTAACTAAGCAAAGGTTAAGAAAAATCATTCCCCTTGGATCTCTCTGTTGTGTCTGAATGCTGTTGCTGACTGTAGGTAGGATAGACCAAGCTTTGACTGCACTGTGAAAACACTACTACTAAACAGTAGCTGGAAAAATACAGTCAGATGTATTATTTGGCAAATGCCAAACATAAAATTCACTCCTCTTAACTTTAGTTAGGTATCTTAACTACACCAGTTATTTCAGCTTGTTTTACACTCAATAGAAAAAGATCTGTCCAAGAGACAGATCATCATATCCAATGGTGACACCATTATTATTTTTTCCTTATGCCTACAGATATAGCTAGATATCTAGCCTGGATGAGCTGACTAAACTTTAGATATTGAAGTTAAGGCCCATCCTAAGTCATAAATAGGTCAGTAGAAGACTTTTTTTTTACTTCAAATCGTGCAATTGAAAAGCAGTTATGATGTCATTTTGATAAAAAAGCCAAATTGTGCTAGGTTTATGGCATGGCAAAGGTCTTTTCATTTGAATTAATATGGTGTTAACAAAAATACTTCCGGAAACAAAAAAGTGTGTTTAAATCAGTTTGTTGTATATACCTTGCAGTAGATACAGCTTTATGAAATCCAGAAAACAATAACTAGACCAAATGGTCTGTGTCTCAGACAAAAATGTGTCAGATAATAAAATCTATATAAAGACCCCAGTGCCAGAATATATATAAAGATGTACAGGATATGACATATTGTTTGTATTTATATTTGAAAGAATAATAACGATATTTTCTGAAAAATAGTGCAGCATTATGTAATGAAAGAGTCTGTCATGGAGAGAATATGCAAAATTAAATAGATTTAAGAGTGTAGATTTTCTTCACTTTCATTTTTCCTGAAACTGGAGCACTAACTTTTGAAACCTTAAGATTTCTTTAACAAAGTTTCTTTGCATATCACAAAACTTGCTACATTCCTGTTCTTTCTACTCTTGTCCCACTTTTCCCACTGTACAGGCCACTCTCTTTCTTTCCTCTTTCTCTTTCCCTGCTGGCATACCTCTTATGCAACATAACAATGAAAAGCAGGAAAAGTTGAAATAACCTTTTTATTTTTTTCCTTTTTTTTTTTTCCCTCCTCTAGAATTCAGCTGCGATTCAGCCTTGCTTCATAGGCAAACCAAAGAAAACTAGTTTCTATGCTTAGTATTGCTATCCACATTCTCTTTTACTACTTTACTGGGTCTTTCTACAGTGATGGGAGTAATAAGGAAAAAACCCAAACTCATGCAGTATTTACAGCTCTGAACAGCAGCCTGGACATAGTAAGGACAATTTTTATCATCTTACTGAAAAAAAAATACCCTGACTATGGAGGATGATAATATTGGAAACTGCAGATAAGTAAATAGAGAAATTATCATACTTACTGTAATAGCTCCTCAGCGAGATGGAGATCTGATTGACCTCCAAAATTGTCACAGAACAACTTGTGTTGGCTTCTCATTCAACATTCCTGAGTAAAACATGTCATATAGAGATAAAACCCGTCCTCTGTGTTGTCAGGCATTTATTCAGAGAAATTTAACTGCTAAGGCAGTTCCTTTCTTAGCTATGATATGGCATAGATTTACAGTAATTGATAAGCACAGAGGTGTTCATATTTCTTTTCTACCTTTTCTTACAAGTTTTGGGAGCACTGAAGATATACAGTGAGTGAAATAAATAACAGTGAATACAACTCACTTTTTCATTTCAGCAATTCTGCATAAAATAATAGGGATAATGTGCTACTGTGTAATACCGATGGCTGATCATTTATGACATTTTTTTATATATAGACTCTCTGCTAGGGCACTCCTTGATGCAGGGTCCAGGTCTTAATAGCAATATAGCAATGTTTTCTGCCAAAATGAATTTGCCAGTGTAGAAGGGTAGGTGCATTTTGGGTCATATTTTATTCTAAAGAACATCATATTTATGGTATCCAATGAACAGTTCAATAGGAAAGTTCACTAAGATCTGCCAAGAATGAACGTAAGCACTTTAAGTTGTCACTTTCTTCCATGAACTCTTCTTTCACAATAATTTAATATACATGCCTCAAAGACCAATGTTGGGAATATTCCAGTGTACAAATTCCCTCTAAATGTTTGTAATTTTGAGACTCTGAAATCAGGGGCCTGGATTCATTAGTGTTTTCAACCCTTTTAATCTTAACACCAAGGCTCATCTGTGACTAGGTCAGATCAAATCAGCCACAAATGGTTGAAACAACATGGTTTTCTTCACTATAGTTTACCTGTGTGGTTTGCAAGATTTGGTAATGTTTTGTGCTGGTTTTGGCTGGTATAGAGTTAATTTTCTTCACAGTAGCTAGCATGGGGCTATGTTTTGGTTTTGTGCTGAAAACAGTCTTGATAACACAGGGATGTTTTTGTTATTGCTGAGCAGTGCTTACACAGAGTCAAGGCCTTTTCTGCTTCTCACCCCACCCCACCAGCGAGTAGGCTGGGGGTGCACAAGAAGTTGGGAGGGGACACAGCTGGGACAGCTGACCCCAACTGACCAAAGGGATATTCCATACCATATGACGTCATGCTCAGTACATAGAGCTGGGAGAAGAAGAAGGAAGGGGAGGACGTCTGGAGTGATGGCATTTGTCTTCTCAAGTAACCGTTACGCTTGATGGAGCCCTGCTTTCCTGGAGATGGCTGAACTCCTGCCTGCCGATGGGAAGCAGTGGATGAATTCCTTGTTTTCCTTTTCTTGCGTGCACGGCTTTTGCTTTCGCTATTAAACTGTCTTTATCTCAACCCATGAGTTTTCTCATTTTTACTCTTCTGATTCTCTCCCTCATCCCACTGAGGGGGGGGGTGAGCGAGCGGCTGTGTGGTGCTTAGTTGCCGGTGGGGGTTAAACCATGACATGTTTTCATCCAAAAAATAAAATCACAGAAAAGAGTCATCTTAGAATGGGTTTTGCTACATTTATCTTTTTTATTACATGCATATGGCACATGCTATTTTATTTTTTATTTTGCTTGTTAGTGCAATTTCCCTATAATGAGCTGACCCAAGAGCCTTTACTGTTGTAATTCGCTGCTTCAGGTGGTCTGCCAGTGTCCATATTTAGCATACTGCAGCGTACAACACAAGATATAGCCAGTTTTGAATCCCTTTTAATTAACTACAACTCTACAATAGCATTCATTGCTTTGCAGGGTGTGTCTAGAACTGGTGCTCTGTTACATTTCTTTTAATTGTGGCTTTAACTGTCCTGAGATACCATCTGTCTTAAGTACTTGTAACTCCCATTATTTTAGTATTCTTTTCTCCTCACATGACCAACAAGATAGGGTATATGTGTGTGTACGCACGTGTGCATGTGTGCTTATGTGTGTCTACTTCCTTGTGTTCCTAACTCTCCCTAAGAGTTTGTTCATCCTTTAGTAACTTTGCTTGAGTTGAGGTTTGGGTTTCTGAGCCAGACAGCCTCAAGACAGTTGTGCCCACCTTATAGACCTTAGATAATCCTTCTCTTGCATCATTTATATCCATTAAAAGCTCAGCTGCTCTTCTAACATAGATGCAGATCTACACCTACCTGTATGTTCAGTCGAACTAACACAACTGACATGTCCTTATAGTCTTCTAAACATATGATGAATAACATCAGGGGGGTTCAGAGTTTCATATATCAAGAGGCGCTTTTGATAGTCTGTGTTAAAAGGTGGCATCTATGCATCCATGAAACACGGCTCTCCTTCCCAGTCTCCTTAGACCATCAGTATAAGATTATATTAATAAAACAACTCCCAGGTCGTCTTTTCCCAGGTATCAGGTGCCAGGGACATCTCTGACAATATAAGAGTTTTCACGCAGGTAGAATTCAAGCTCATTAGTGGGCTGTCCAGAAATTGATTTCAATGAGATAGGGTCAATATATCATCAACCCTACTTCCTCAAGAAACCTCAAAATAAAATGAACCCAAATTAATAGGGCTTAACAGCAAAGCAGGGCATAAAATCCTGTGAAAGCAGAGAAGACAAGGTATGTAACATCTGTATCAGACTGACAGGATATTGGAAGGAATGGAGATGAACCCATTTTAGGTACACATAGCTCACCCCTATTCCTACTAACTGCAGAGGTAAGACTCAAGTGTCACACCTCTAAAACTTCTTTAGAGATCAAATGTTTATTTGGTTGTAAGGCCAGCTGATGGAGTCTACAGTTGAAAGCCAAAATAAATTCAACATGAATATTAGAAAGATTTTGATGTGAGTTCAGACTTGAGCTGCATAGAGTACAGGCATAGCAGCAATACTGAAAACAGATCTACAGAGATATTTAGGAGCCTCTTTCTCACTGCAGTAACTGAAAATTTGTTGCATAGGTGGCTTTGTGAATTTGAATGAAAATGAGCCAAATTGGCTTGCCAGAGATGACATTTAAAATTTGTGGCAAAACAGCAAGTCAAACCTTGGTCTCCCATTTCACTGCCTAGTAACCTACCGCTGGGTTGAAGTTGCTATGACAAGCGGTGATAGAAAGAAAAATAATAAAAATCAAGATAATATGTTCTTTGCCATATAAAAGGGAGCTGAAACTGCTGAGCTGCTATGTAGGATTTCTGTGAAGACTTCCATTAACTTCAGTGGACTATGAATTGAGGTCTCAGTGTTTCAGGGGAGAATTAAAACCAGTGAACTCTAATGCCTACTGAATTCTCAATATATCAAATGATGCTCTGCTAACGTCTCCTTTCAGTTATGCCAGCAAGCCTTCTATTTATTTCAGCAGTTTTACCTCATTGTATTCCAAAAGATGAATTCATCCTACTCTTCATAAAGTGGGGTTAATTTAGTCGAACATTTTGGCCTTGCCAAGCCACTCTAGGTGCATTTCTTGTACAGTTGTTTTCTATTCACTGATTTCTTATTAGTAGAAAGACATGTTTTGTAAATTGAACAGTGCTCTTAATTTTCATTTTCAGTACCAGTGAACTTTTTGTTAGGACTATTACTTAGCTTGTGAGGCCTTTTGAGATGTTCCTTGAATCACATGACCTGATTTGTTCACCAAATTGATCAGTTCTAGCATATCTGTATGTGTACATATATACACAGAAGAATCCATAAACACATGAATTTAAGTGGTTAAACTTGATTTAAAAACTAAATAAAATAATGGTGAACTCTAAGAATTTACCTGCTACAGTAATCTAAATATTAGGGTATTAATAAATGTCAGATGACTTCTCAGGCCATGATTCTGATAGCCATCTGCAGTGAAAATTTAAAAATAAATTAATGATTTTTTTGTCCTTCCTTTCCTAACCGGGAAATAACTAGTGATGGGGATTTCAGAAAGTGCTCCCCTTGAAGCTGACTCTTCTCAAGCAGCTAGGAAACAGAGATATTAATTGCTGCTAGTTCCTTTTGGAAATCCCAGTCTGAATGACTCTAACTTCCATTCATTCCACAGGACATTAAGAGTCTTCTACATCCAACAATTGGATGTCTCATCTCAATTCTTGAGTCTACAGCTTTCTTTTTTCTGTACTTGTTTGCATTTTACTGCACTTGTTTTTCTTAATTAATTCAATTAATTCATTTTGCATGTTAGTATAATTCAACAACGTTGGTAAATTATGATTTAGAAGTCTGTAATTGTTCAAAGTAGTCACTTCAACAGAAAACGAAAAACAATGTAATGAGAAAAATAATATATTATTTGTAAGGGGATAATTTAATTTTCTTTTCTGGGATGACTGGTTGCAATTCCTCTTCATATATAAGGAAAGCTCACTAACTATTACTAATGCTTCTTGCAAATGATATCCTGAAATTTAATATTGTAATATGTAATCCCTGCAGCTGTGGATGTACATCAGCTAATATTTTAAGGTAATGCCCATTAAGATCAATGTCAATTAACCACAATTCATTGTTTGAATATCGATCAAGCATATTTAATTTACCATTAGTGTTAACAGAATGATGTATTAGTCAATTAAGATAGCATTGACAGAGAATCTTAATTAGATATTTAATTCTTTAACCAGATTTAAGACAAACCTAACCATTGGTTTCAGTGCTTTCCCTTTGTCTAGAATATCTGATTTTATTTCAAGGAAAGATATCCACTTATGCATGAGTATGAACTGCCTTTTTTCAACTCACATTGATTTTCTCTGTGTTTTCATTTATCTCCTGGAATTTAGTATTTCCATCAAAGATTTTCTAAACCTTGCATACAAGTTTCGTCAAGCTGAATAACCCCATTGCAATGAGCTATTGCCTAACTGCAGAAAAGTTTTTTCCAAAGCAGTCAGGAAATCATTCCCAAGATAGCCAGTCACTGGCTGCTGCAAGAGAAAGAAGACTTTGACTGAAACACAAACTTACAGTCTCCAACTATTTGTGCAGAGGCTATCGGACAGTTTGCAAAATGAGCTGAAACTCTCTCTGTGCCTTATTTCCTAACCAAGTTGCTTCTTCATTTAGTCTGCAGCCTTAGTTCCTAACTCTATTATCCCTTGCCACCTGTTTACCCTCCTGTATATAGCCATGCCTGTTTACCCTCCACATCCCTGTTCTGACACTTTTGCCACTGACTGAAGTAATGCTTTCCTTCCGTGTGGGGTGGTAAAGGGCAGCAGACTCCAGCTTTGTAGTATTTAGATAGGAATGAAAGAGAGAGAGGAAAAGAAAAAAAGAAGAGAGATCATCAGAAATTGAACTCCAAATACAATGTTTTCTATTAGATGAGAAACAGAAAAGGAAAAGAAAATATCCTGTTTTAACTGGATTGAAGCACATAAATTTGTTGCTTTGATTTTCTGTAATATAATGAAACAAAAAAAAAGAAACAAAATATTTCAACATTGTTTATATTCAATGTTTAATCAATATGAAATATAACTTGTTTTCAGCATTTGCTTCTGAGAGCTTTAACGTTTGGAGGCTTCGTTGCAAAGTGGAACAAAATAATTCTGTCATCTCATGAAATCAAAGTTTCATACTGCTGCATCTAGGAATACTCATAGCTGAAAAGAAATTAAAGACTCATTCCAAATGGAGAACACTGCATTTGAATTTAAGTCTGTTTTATATAGGAGTTTAATAACCAGTGCCAGTTAATAAAAAGTGTATCAGATTAAGCAGTGAGAAATAGGTATTATGTATATTTGAAATGGGTAAACTTTTATTTAATTCAGCTAACCACTGCTGGAACAACTGCAGATTTAGAGAGTTGTGAATTCAGAATCAGGATTTATGTAGCTAGGATAACTGTATCTCATTTAACAGTTTTTCTCTGGCTAAATTTCAGGGGTAATCTTTATGTGATTCATTGTTAAATAGTCTTTTACTTGAATAGAGGTTTTTTGCATAGTGAAACATGAAAGAAGAAAATTAAAGATTACTTATGACAGGTAACTTTTTTCTAAATAATTTTTCTAGAGTTTTTAATAAGCTGCTGGTCTCACTTCAAAAGTTTCTGCTCTTCTGTAATGAATAAGAAAACTCTTGTTTAACTTCTAGGGGAGAAGAACTGGAAGTAAGAGTGTTACCATATTGTTACTGATCTCCTTGTACTAAAGATAATCCTATTGTAAAGGTTTGGCAGGGGAAAATCATGTTATACTTGCCTCATTTCCTGTACTTTTCCCTAAGCATACACTAATTGACACTGTCAGACATGGGTTACTAAGTTGGGTGAAACTTTGATTTAAAACAGTATGGCAGTTCTTTCATTCTCATGAAAGTAAATTGTGTTATGAAGTATCAAGAGTAAGAAATGCTGAGGCACTGAAGAGCACACAAAAAGTACAAAAAGAGGGCTGGAGTTTCTTAAAAGATCACAGACTTAGGTAATGAAAATTAAAGATTATAACCATTTCAATGATCTGCCATCCAGAAAATGCTGACAGGAGATTTTTGGTTCCAAATATTGCTTTAGAAGAAGTGTGCTAGAAGCTGTTTTTGTGACCTTTTTGAGTTCTCAGTAGCACAGCTTTGAAAACAATCCATGGACCTCTAAACACCCGTTGAATACCTCTATGAAAGCCCTGAAATTCTTCATGATCTTTTGGCATGCTTTAAGAACTGTACACATGCAAATAGAAACACTGTTTTAAGCTTTCCCTTCTTTTTTTCGTGTGTCTTCTATTCCTATTTGCAATAAATAAAGCTTATTAGAAAGAAATTATGAGAAAGACAAACATTCTTCATGAATAACTTATTTTTTTCCTGCAAATTTCTACAAAGTGGTAAGTCTTAATCTGACTGTTCCTAGTTCTCACACCTTCAGTTTACAAATTTCTGCCTTTGTTCATTAAGCAGCAATACTGACTGAAGAATGTGTGTTTCTTCATCATTCTTTGTAGAAAAAAAAAAAGTGTTGATGGAGTGAATTTTAATACAACATTTCTGTATGTGGATGGAATAATATGCATATATATTTCTGTTGGGTTGGTGAAATTTCTCTTTACTTGATTGAAAGAAATTTATCAGAGAATTGTAATATGAGTGATGCTTCACTTTTTCCGGAGTGAAATAGTAAAGAGCCTTCTTTTGCATGTGGCACACTGTACACAGACAGAAAATTAAAAGGAAAAAAAAAAAAACCAAAAAAAACCAACAAAACATAAGAAGCCAAGCATTGTTAAGACACAAGACTGTGAAGCTGAATTGCTTTTTGTTACTTCTTGAGCTTTTCTCATTCCTATTCCCTAGTGCAGAGCAGTTCTTACACTTCAAAAATCAGTTTATTAAAAAGTTAGCACAACTACATAAAGTATGTCTTTCATGTATATTGCCTCTTTACAAGTTCATTGTTTTCTTAAGTTCAACTTAAATAGAAATAACATGAAGAGGTAAAAAAAAAACCAGCTGAAATGAAATATAAGTTTAAAATAAATATTTTGAGCTGTTTCTAAAATAGCTTTAATTTTGAGGTACTCGAGTTAAGGATTCTTCTCTTTCAATTTCTTTTTCTGTTTGTTCATTTAGAAATTTGTTGAAAACAAGTAATCAAAACTTCACCTATTAAAACCTAAGAACTCTGAAAATTCCACTGATATTTAGAGGCTGATCTGGATTTGTGGATACTGCTGAAAAAGCTATACATCAACCCTAAGTAATTATGAACACAATGAAAAAAAGGATCCAAACAGCTCAAACTTCAGATTTATTTGGCATAATTAAAGTATTACCAGTGAAGTTACTCCTGTATCCAAAGTTCAAGAAGACATGACAACTTCAAAATTAGTAATATAATACCTAGAAATAAAAAAGAAGATCTTTTGTTGAATCTGGCATAATCTGGAAAGAACCTAAAACTCGCTTCATTTCAGATAGATTTGCTCTATTGCTAGATGGTGTATGTATTTTTCCTGTTAGCTAAAGGTGTCCCTCTTAGTCTGCATTCCATCTTTCTTATGAACAAAATGTGTCATTGACTTATTTTTTTAAATTAAACAATAATTATTTAGAGTTTTTTTTTCAAAATTTACTGTATTATTTTAAAATGGCTTACAGTTTCTTCATTCTTAGATTCAGTCTTCCTCTCTCCCACAATCTTTACCTTTTCATCCATGCCTGAAATCCCCACCAAAGTTTCCATCTAAAAATGTAGAAAAATATTTGCTGAAATACTTCCAGCTCACAAAGTCCCTCTTCAAAAATCACGCTCAGTTTCCAAATACAGGAAATTTTTTTCAGGAGAGTTTATCACTCATCGTATACTATTATTACACAACATTTATTTAATTTTGTATTCTTCCTCCTTATTGTAGGGATTTTAACTACTGTCTGTGATTCATGCATATGGACATATGTTCTGATTTAAATCCCAAGTTCATGGAGCTGATCAATAACACTCTGTAGTTTCCAGACTGGAATGGTTCATCCAATGCAAGATGTAATGGAGGTCTTTACCCAATTAACCACATGCTCTTACCAACCCTAACATTTGTAGTCTGTCACTTCAGGCTCTCTGTAATTGCTGTGCTTTGCTAATTTAGATTCCTAAAGCCTGGGTGGGAAGAAAAAGTAAATGCATAAAATGGAAAAAAAAAAAAAAAATATCCAGAGAGCTTTGTAGCTCCAATAAACTCTGTTTCTCCATGGATTCTCCATCTTTTATCTCCTTGGGAGGACCAAGACCAGGTAGTTTAAAATGCAGAACTCCTATTGCTTTCAATAGGAATAGATTATCTGCACCTCAGTTGGACCTCAGAGATATTTCTTTTCTTTTTTTTTTTTTTTTTATTTAGTAAAAAAGGAGAATTTATTTATTTACAAAACAAAGAAAGAAATGTAACTCTAGATCTCTAGATAGGAGGGAGAGAGAAGGTTTTTTCCCAATATTTTTGCTCTATTTGCTCATCATATTTTCTTAAACAGCCCGTTAAGCTACAGGAAAGAATAGTGTTATGATAAAGTAGCTATCACTTGCAATTTATTTTCTATATTTGTAATTAATCTTTAATCACTCAAAATATAGTAAATCCTGGAAATAGGAATTTCTATTACTTTTATAACCCTGCCAACAGAAGGGCAAGGTTCTTTGACTATAAAAGCTCAAAGTTTTCAAATAATAAATTACAAGTTTCAAGCACAGCTTGAGCTCAGTTTTCATTTGATCTAAATATGAAATGGCAAGTAAGTGATCATGTCTACTATTCAAGGACTTTCAAACATATTGTAGGCAAAAAAAGTTCAGTGTGCTCTAATCAGGGGACTTAATTGTCAGATTTACAGGCAAACCTAATTTCTCATAAAGTAATTCCAAGCAATATCTATCTGTATGTAGCCCTACTTTTTAAAATGGTGGTTTTGAAAAATAGTTTACTTACTTCTACAATGGAAAAATATAAATAGAAAATCCAACTGTTGGTAGATGATCAGTGTTTCTGAAAAGGAGCTTTTCAAGACAGAAAAATGAAACTATAGGATTAAAAATGTTACTTTTGTGAATATGTAGATCTTATGAATCTGATCTGAATCGTCTGGGACAAGACAGCTTATTTACTGTTTATTAACCTTTTGTTTCACTGTTTAGAATGTGGGTAAATAGCACAGTACAACTGATTTTAGTACTATTTCACCCTTTCTACTGTCTGGGTATTTGTTTCTTTATTAAATCCCTGAATTTCTGATTTACAAGTTGCTTCTTTTCTTGGTATCAATCTGTTGGATTCCTTAAGCACAACTTCATCAACATTTATGATTTCTATTTCTTTTTTTCTTTTTTAGAATTAAGACAAAAGAAAAGAAGTTCTGTGTTGCACAGAACTATCCAAACCTACACAATAACTTCCTCTTTCAGTGCTTGGTAGCTATAGTTGTTTCAGTTTCCCTCTTCCAAGACTTCTTAGTTTCCAGGCCCTATAATTAAGCTGAATACAATTTATTTAATATAAACTTTCCTTACCTGTAGGGCATTAATATCAAGGCATCTTGGTCAGTGACAATGGCTCCCACATGAAAACAGAAGTAAATAACAATATGGAGAGATGGTACCAACTTATGACCAAATTAATAAAAAATCTGAGTCATTATTTACTTCTGAAAACATCACAAAGGTGAAAACAGAAGCTAGTGCTCTCAGACTTAAAAACAAAGAAAAAGACCAGATTAACACAAGTAGTTGATCAGAAAACACTTGGATATCAAAATCGCATATTAAATTCTCAAAGCTCTGTTAAGCTAGGAGAAAAGTTTGAAAAGCTCCTATTTGAACACAGAACTCTGACCCAGAGGCTTTCCAGCTGGTATCAGCTACTGCCTAAAGAGTGATGACAATCACAGTAAATCTGTTCCAGTTGTCCCTCGGAAACGTTAGCAGTTACTGTGCAAGAGGATACTTAAGTTATAGTTCTTACAGCAATGAAACCTAAAGCTGTCATTGACAAAAACAACATTAGAAAACAAGGAAGAAATATTTAAGGAAGGGATGGAAACCAGATAACTTAAAAAGCTGTGCAAGATCTAAAAGAAAATATTTTTAGTTGAAACCACCCTCACCCTTGCTTTAATAGTATTAAAACATACAGAGTAACAAATTATTCAATAATATTCAAGAGAAATGTAGGAATCTTCAAACAGTCAAGAGAAGACTTCCATAGTTCGCAAGTGCAGAAGAGTGTATTTAGTGCTGAAGAAAATATGGATAACCTAGTAACAAAATTTATTTATGGATAAAAGATGTGGAAAAATTGTTTCAGCAAGTGATTCTGTCTGTGCATAGAGTCTAATCTAAATACATCAATGAATCAATTAGGAAAACAGTAGAAAGTACCAGGAACAGGTGATATGCAAAGTTACGGCCTAAAACTTGAAATCTCTGTATCCAAGGCTGCCATAACATCTTAAAATAATCCTTGCAAACGAAGTTACTGCACTGATAAGGAATGACACAGTTGCTAATGGACAATGAGTCATCAAGCCGTATCAGAAGTGGAAATTATTTATGTTACTAAGACCAGATCATATTTATAATCACTTGGTGCTGGTATTGCATTGGAAAGCAAAAAAAGAATCAATCACCTTCTGATTGACAGGTGGATAATGAAGACTGCCTAATCAAGGCAAAGAAACTTTAGGGAGCTATCAGGAAAGTGTATGAAGCTCTTAAGCTATTTCCATTTTCTAACATACAGAAAAGTTGAAAGGATATTGTAAAAAATGTTTTCTAATTTATGGATTTAGTGATAAACGTGAAAGATTCCCCTCACCTGTTTGCGTCACTTCTGGGAAATCACAAGATATCTCAGTATCTCAAAATAAATGGCCAATGACTTTAAGTTTAATAATAAAGACAATTATGGAAAATAATCACAGAGGAAACCCCAAAAGAATATGACAGCTATTTTAAGTAGGCACCAAAGCATTTCCATGGAGGGTTTAAACAGAGTTGCCTTAGTGACTGAGAGAGCTTACTAAAAATTTCCATTGATGCTCTCCGGACAGATGTGCGGGATGAAACTCCCACACACCATGTATTGAAAACAATCAGGTCATAGGTCTGTGAGGAAGAAACATATTTTCTGCCCTAAGACTGTGATAAAATTGCTACTGATGATTTTGTGTTGGAAGAAGCTGCACATCAGAAAAGCTCTAATGTGGTACCTGTGGCTCTGCGGTTGGATCTACATGATCAGGACTATGGACAGGGGAGACAGAAGTGCCGTCACCACGCTTCAGAGGACAAACACAAGTTCTGAGACTGGCACATGAGGACACTTGGTTATAGGGCTCGTTAATCACGTGTGAGTTGTGAGGCTGAGGAACCAGGGAGCATCAATGCCACCATGTCATATATCTGCTGTCTGCCAGCACTGCTTGTAGAGACTGGGGATAGTGGGAGCACTGAGATATCCTTAGAGCTGGTGCCTCCAGTACAGTAACAGCTGTGAAAAATGGCTGTTCCTCTAGAATTCGTCTTGTGACTGAACACATCAGAGAACATAGAAATCTAAGCATCCAGCTAAATCAGAGGCCTGGGTATCATGGTCAGAAAACAATCCCTGTAATACACATCGGTCCCGAAGGACAGTCTGGCAGAGTAGGAAGAAGAAAAGATCTCCAAATGTCAGCCCTTAAGGCTGAATTTAAAACCCATTAAAGAAAGTTGTACCCATTGCTACAGATCCCTTAGAGATTCTGATCAAGGTTTTGAAAAACACCTCAATGATTTAAGTGTTTTCCTCAGTATACAATCTCTAAAAAGACATGATTTTGAACACCCATATTACAGCATTCCTGGAGTTCTGGTGCTTTGTTCTGGAGCTTTGATTATTCTGATCCAAAGATGAAACTTCATTAATCTATAGGAAGCAGTGGCTGTCTATGAGATTCTTCAGTTGATTACTCACATTCTCACAGCACAAAAAAAGAATACTACTAGTAGTAGTACTAGTATTTTTTCTTAGGTGTGTATTGTGTGTTTTATATGGTTGTTATAGTTGTACTGATGAGTTTTAGAGTCTAGTGTGGCTCTTAAATGTTAGACAATAGGTTTTCCTTGCCTATAACTGGAATCAGAGCATGTTTTTGACATATACAAGAAATGTTTCAAATGCATCCATATTACAATTTATTCTATTTAATTTCATTTCTTAAGGTTAATTTGACATGGATAGAGTTATAAAAAATGCCTGCTCATGCCAAAAATTCTTCAGCACCAGGTATTCCAACAAAAAGCTGAAGTAAAGCTAAAAGAAAAGAACTTACATTGTTTGATATGTATACAAAATGAAGTTATGCTCTAATTATTTGATGAATAATGCAATAGATGTTGAGACCTTTAAGCAGTTTGAATGTATTTCTGGATAAAAACGTCCTTTTAGTTTAAATGAGATACATTTTCACAAGGCTTTCTGTGTTTATTATTCTTGAATATTGCTTTTTTCTTTCTTCTTCTTCTTCTTCTTCTTCTTTTTTTTTTTTTTTAATGATGATGATGATGCAAAGCTCTTTATTTTTCACCTGGAGCAGAAACTTGATAAGCCAGTCATCTTCTGCAAGCACTCTCAAGAACAACTTTTTATCCTGTTTGTAGGTGGAATCAAGAAGAAGATAAATGTTTGAAAACTTACACAGTTTTGAACTAAAAAAGCAATAACTTTTTACAAATTTCTTTTTTCTCTAGAAAACTAATATTTCTGAATATTGCTCAGACTACTGTAGGGAAAAAAAATTCTTCATGGTTAGCCCTTTTGATTTAGATAGTTAAGTAGATTGTATTTTTAGGACCCTGATTACATCTGTGTCCACATGAATATGTAGTCATTACAAACACCTTCTTACCTCAGAGAGCTCATTTAAATAACCCTTAAAGACTACATGATTGGACATGTGGCACTTACATTTCAATCTGTTTCAAGGGACTGGAAATGAAAACCAGTGCTGCCAAACACTGGCCTGCCAGTATTATCAAGCTGCCAGGAATTATTTCAAACAAATATGTCAGGACATATAAATATGTCAGAACAATGATAAGATGAAATTTGAGCTGTTCCTATACTATAGATGCTTGTGAAAATAGAGGCATAGAAGGCCTCAACTGATTGCATGCATTTTTTGGAAAAGCTGTATAATGTTCCGAACCTAGAGAGGCCATTGTTTTTAGCTGGTTATGTGAAAGCAAATAAATTGCAGAAAACGGACATGAGAAAAAGATGCCTATTGGAAGTACTGTTTAGGCCAGTGAGTCCCTGTGTGAAAATTGGGATCTCAGTTGCAGGGTCAGGTTGTATCCTATTAAATTTCTATTGTCACCTAAACATGCAGTCACTAGTTATAGCTTCCCATGAACCTTTAATTGATTGCCATATCTGCTGTACCATAGGTTTCAGAAAAAAAAAGAAATAACTTGAGAAAAATCTAACCAATTCTTTCTGAAGAATACCCATGGAATGATGGCCAATTCATAAGTACTTTAAAAAAGGACTTAAGCAGCTTGGTGAGCCTCTCTGGTATCTTAATAATGAAATCTTACAAATTTTTTTCTACATTTGTAAATTCCAGAGAGTTTCATACAGAACTGAGGTTCTGTACCAACTTTTCAGAGGTAATTTTGGTACATTGAAAATGCTAAAAGTTTAGGCTATAGAAGACTTTTTTCCCATTTTCTTAGTCTTGTGCATGGATTACTGTCTCAGAGCAACAGTTATGTCTTCTTCTGTGTGGGGACACCATCTTTCACAAACTGGTCTTCAGCTGTAGTGCACACCACAAAGTCTCTGTCCCTGTTTTTTCTGGCTCCAGTGATATTTGCATATCTTTACTGGGGGTGTGTTTTTAAAATAAATCCCCAAGGAAATAGTTAAATACATTATGCATTCTGTAGGAATGTTTTTAATCATTGGTGTAATGACAGATAACATCTAGAAGGTAACGGAGTCCTCCACTTATGACTAAAGAATTGTTTCTCATCTCATTATTTTCTACTGCCTTCTCTCTCATGGAAAATAATTTTAATGAAAAGCCTGCAGTATGTTCGCTTTTATCATGATAACCATTTATTGTTAAAATTCATTTTATAATTCTGTGGGAACTAAAGAAAAGAAGAATAGCAGCAGTCAATAATCTACAAGTGCCTGAACAACCTTCTATAATTTAAGAATTAAAAAAATAAATATATATATAAAATATATCTGTATAAATACATGCTTTAGTGCCTATTATGTTAAAAATATAAGCCTTCAAAGACATAATTAGCTGACAGGCATGAGGCATTTTAGAATACACTTCCAGAATAGCTGTGGCACTAATTCTTACTAAACTAATATTGATGTAAATCAGAAATAATTCCTGTAGCATCTGGGAAATTATGCCAACATGATAGCACTGTAATTGAAATCATCATCTGACAAATTCATGAAGTGCAGATACCCCGAAAGTATTTGCAAAGGCTATAGAAGCCAGAATTAAACTCAAAAAACCAAAATAATTCAGACATGAGTCCAAATTCTGCTCCTAAATCATCTGACTGTGCCTTGTTTTTGCTGTGTGTTTTGTTGTGTATACTATTGAAAGACTCAGGTAACACAGCAAAAAGACATAAATTAAGGAGGAATCTAGATTATGATTTTTTTTCTTCTTTGTAAATGTAGAGAGTCATTTAATCTTCTGATTAAATTAAAATTGAGAGAAAAAACTCTTTAAAGTACAACTAGTTGAACATTCAACACATGGGTGAAGTCAGATTCATAGGTGTAGAACTGAATTTTACATTTTAATGCCACCTCTAGTAATTCTAATCCCTCAGTAATGTTGTACAATAGATAACAAAATCCAGGCAATAGTCTGCAGAGGGTAAGTGTATATCTCTATCAGTCTCTCTGTATGTGTCCTATGTCTTGTCTAGTGAACCCAGTGGGCAAAATATGCATTCACTCTAGTAGGCTAGGTTATTATTGCATTTTGTCTCACAGAATTAAGAATAGAATTTAAAATTTTAGTGCTATCCACTTACTCTCTTCCTGGCTTTATATTCAAGTGGTTCCTCTAATTAAATAAGTGTATAACTGCATTCAGAATCAAACTGTTTGCAAATGGACTTACTCAGATATAAAAATGAAAAAAAAGTGTATAATTTCTTTTAGAACCAAGCTGTTTGCAAATTACAGCATGTTATCATGGTTTTGAGCATCTTCTTAATGGCTCTTATATATGTGTGAAGAAGTTATTTCAGCTTGTAGTTAGGAACATTTATTAGGATAATTATTCTAACAGAATTGAGAAAAAGCTTTTGCTACTATCTCAAAACTGGCAAGAGAAAAATATCTTACTATTTACTTTAAATAAAAGAATTATACATAAAATAGTTGTAGATTAGGTTTGGAGAAAAAAAACACACCTGTATTTCATCAAGCTGGTTTCCCCTACTACATTTTTTTGAGCTGACTGTTGCAAAAATGATTTCATTACCATGTTAAAAATATTGGAAGTATTTGCAGCTGCAAAGTGCACATTCAAGTCTTTTTTGAAAGGAAGTAGAGGAAAGAGAATCTTTGCAATACAGCAGAGGAATAGATGAGAGCTTATGGAGGCCAACCACCAATTTTAAGTGTAATTTTATCTTTTGTACTAACTCTAGAAGCAAAGTTCTTTAAGTGCTCAACAAGAACAGAATTACTTGCATAAACAAACTTATTGGACATTTTTTAACAAATTCCAGAAAGGCTGTTAATCAAAAGGAAAAGTATTTCTTGACAAGCTTTTCTTTTTTAAAAATAAATGAATAAACAAATAAATAAATAAATAGATATTTTTACAGCTGCTTTAGCCACTCTCCACTGTCTTGTTCAAAAATGCTCCCTGACAGTCTTAAATTTTTTATTAAATCATAAAAAAACCCACAAGAGGATTATTAGTATGTCATTAAATATAGCACCAATATTTCATTTTGTATAACCTTATCTGTCCTGGTTCTCATCACAAATGGCTTAATTGACTTTTTGACTGGTGGAATTTATTGCTATTCTGCCACTACTCTGGCAAGGGGATTGGGAATGTTCTATGGCTACTGCTTCACACTTGCGTTGCCAAAATTCCTAGATTCATCTGCTTCCTTCTCAGTTCTTGCACTGTTAAAGATAGTCTTTCATGGAAACTCACAGTAGTGAGTTTCCATCAATCACAGCTGATTGATAGAAAAGTATTACTGATGGAAGTATTAGCCATGGATGTACCAGTCAGTTAATCTGTTGCCAACCTGAAATTTGTTTTTCCTTTTCCTAGATGAAGAACTGGTGTTGTATCGTGTTGCGGCGCGTTAAAACCATTTAGAATATGATCTGAAATAATTTGTTGTCAGGAAAAAACATGACACAGGACATGAGTTTAAAGTGTTGCTATTCTGATTCAATCTTTATACAGTTTAAACATTAAATGTAATTAATATATATCTATTTAGAATCAGTAATATATCGCAGGATAAAAATAATTAATTGTTCTTATTAATGAGGAAATTGGATGCATTTCTTCTGTTATCCTGTATTCATCGTTATCTTTCTCAGAAATGTTGAAAATAATAATTGTTGTAATATATAAACAGTGATTGCGTTTCACTCAGTCATTACAATTCAAATTATTTGGTCTAGAAAATTCCTTTCAGTCTAAAAAATGACAGGACATTTCAATCTATGCCAAATCATCAGTCTATCCCAAATCATTTTAACAATAAAATTAAAAATGTAAATGGGAATTTATAAAGTTTCTATATTGTTTCATGTGACAGCAAAGATGCATTGTATCACACAATATACATTAAACTGCTACTCCTACAGTAAGTTTGAAAATTAAAATTCAAAATTTCTCTTAATAATTTTGTGTTCATTTCATTAAAGATTTCTTGTGCAATGTCAGCCTGCTGAAATACAGTGAAATAACATATTCCAAGTTTCAGAAGAGCTCTACTGTTCGGTCAGGTAGTATCAGTAATCTCAAAACATCTTGAGAGCATTATGTTTTTCTTTTCAGTTATTGTGCAAGACTGAAAAAAGTAGTATGTTTTAGTAAATCCTCACATTTAACAATATAGATTTATTGAAGTAATTTAGTCACTGATTTCAGTGTAACTACCTTAAATTACACCAGCTGAAGGTTTCAGGTAACAGGATAAACAAAATATAGGAAGGAATATTCAACTAACATAATTTAGAGAATTGACCTGCTGTTCTTTGAGCGCTGAACTGTGTGATCTAATCGTGATGATTTGTGTCTGTTGTTCTGCTCAGAAAAGATTTCATCTTTCCCCCGGGGCAGTAAAGACACTTCATGCTTCTTCAATGTTAGACAAATACTGCAAAGTAAGTTAAAACAAAATTTTCAGAGGTTCTGCCATAATGCTCCAGTTTTCTTTCCTTTAATTGTGATAACTAGGAAACTCAGTTATATCATTGATTTATGTGGAAGGAGGCAGGTCACCCAGGAGAAGACTAGAGTTGCTGCCTGATCTTGCAGGGGTAAGGTTAGAAAAGCCAAGGCTGACCCGGAGTTGAGTCCAGCAAGGGATGTGAAGGGTAACAACAAAGGATTCTATAAGTATATAAATCACCAAAAGACGACTGGGGAAAATGTGGGCCTGCTGCTGAATGGGGCAGAGTGACTGCGACAAAAGCCATGGAAAGTCTGAGGTACTTGGTACCTTCTTTGCCTTGGTCTTTACCAGGAAAACCAGCCTTCAGGAACCCCAGACTCCTGAGACCAGACAGAAAGGCTGGAACAAGGCAGACATTCTGGTGGAGGAGGAACAGTTTAGGGAGCACTTAAACAAATCAGATATACTTAAGTCCATGGGGCCCTGTTGGGTTGCACTCATGAGTCCTGAGGGAGCTGGCTGATGTCACTGCAAGGACAGTCTAGACTATCTTTGAACAGTCATGACGACTGGGAGAGTTTTGTGGACATTGGAAAAGAGCAAATATCACTCCTATCTTCAAAAAGGGTAAGAAGGAAGATCTGGGGAACTAAAGGACAATCAGACCCACCTCACATCACCACCCTGGGAAGGTGGTGGAGAAAATCCTCCTGGAAAGCCTTTCTAAGCAAATGAATGACAAGAAGCTGACTAGTAATAGTCAAAATGGCTTTATCAAAGGGAAATTATGTCTGACTAACCTGATAACCTTCTGCAATGAGGTTACTAGCTTGGTGGATGAGTGGTGATATTTTTTACCTCTACTTTAGAAAAGCATTTGACAGTGTCTCCCCTAAAATCCTTGTAGATAATCTGACAAGGTACGGGTTAGTTAAATGGACAATGAAGTGGATTAAAAACTAGCTGAACAACCAGGTCCAGAGGGTTGTGATAAGTGACACAAGGCCCAGCTGGAAGCCAGACACTAGCAGTATACCCCAGGGGTCAACTATCTTAATTAATTAATTAATACTGTCTTCATTACTGTGCTGGACATTGGGACAGAGTGCATCCTCTGCAGGTTCACAGATAATACAAAACTGGGAGAAGTGGCTGATGCACCAAAGGGTTGTGCTACCATTCAGAGGAACCTGGACAGGCTGGAGAAATGGGCTGAGAGGAACCTCACGCAGTTCAACATGAAGAAATGCAAAGTCCTTGCCCTGGGGAGAAATAACCCTATGCATTAGGACATGCTGGGGCTGATCGGCTGGAAAACATCTTTGCTGAGAAGGACCTGGGGATTCGGGTGGACAAGGTGACCACAAGCCAGCAATGAGCCCTTGTGGCAAAAAAAGGCCAACAGTATCCTGGGATGCATTAGGAAGAACATTGCCAGCAGGTCAAGTGAAGTGATCCTTCTTCTCTACTCAACACTGGAGAGGCCATGTCTGGAAAGCTGGGTCCAGTTCTGGGTTCTCCTGTACAAGAAAGATATGGACTTACTGTAATGAGTCCAGAGCAGGGCCACAAAGATGATTAAGGGACTGGAGCATCTTTAATATGAGGAGAAGCTGAGAGAGCTGGGACTGTTTAGCCTTGAGCAGTGGAGGCTCAGGGGGATGTTATCCATGTATATAAATATCTTATGGGAGGATATGAAAAACAGGGAGCCAGGCTCTTCTCAATAGTGCCTGGTGGCAGGACAAGAGGCAATGGGCAGAAATTAAAGTAGCAGAAATTCCATCTGAACTCAAGAAAATAGTATTTTACCGTGAGGGTGGTAAAACTTTGGTATGTTGCGCAGAGAGGTTGTAGAGTCTCCATCCTTGGAGATATTCAAAGCCCGACTGGACACTGGCCTGGACAACCTGCTCCAGGTGATCCTGCCTGAGCAGAGGGTTGGACTAGATCTCAGAAGGTCCCTTCCAACATAATGTCCATCTTTAGTACCACCATGGTTTTACAACTCTAACACACTGATGTAGCCCAGAGAAAGCCAGGCCTAGTATGATAGTAGAGGTCTTGAGAAGTGAAGACACAGGCTGCAATGTAGAGCAGGAAGAAGACTGTATTCCCAAACCTTGTTGATACACAGCGGACAAATATTTAATGAACAATACCACAATCCAGACTCTAAGAAGGATTCCTTCATTGTTTCTTCAACAAAGATAATCATTATGAAAACAATAACTAAAAAATGAATCACTGTCACGACATCTTGTTTTTAAACAGATAAATTAATTTATTAGCCTTTTTACAGCAAAAGTGCAGTGTATGTGCAAACTGGATTTCTTAAAGACAAGAAAATAATAAATATTTTAACTAGAATAGTGACATGGAGTTAGATTTGAGGCCCGATTGTATATATTTCGAATAACTGCTCTAATTTTGCATATTCTTGTTATCTACATAGCAATCCATTTTGACCCTGGCTAAACTCTTGAATTCTTGTATGTATGTCCAATTTGACCTGAATTCTAACCACTGAATGGCAATAATATTGATGAATTTAATACAGTCAAAAAGTTCCTTGTTCATGGGTCATGAAATGGGCAATAGAAAAAGGAAAAACAGTTATTTTATGTCTTCTGCCAGATGAAAACATCCAGATCATGACTAGTAACACAGAGGTACCTACACAATGTGGCAGCTAAGATAATTTCAATAAAAAATTGGTATGAATTGACATGCCATCTGCCTGGAAAATCGGAATATAAATAAGGCCTCAGGGAGACAAAAACTGAAGCATACGGAACAGTCTCAAATATAAACTTATTTTTTATTACTGCTGAAGTTCTTCAACTGATGGTAGAAGTATTTTCTATAAGGTCTACAAAAGATGCCATCAAATAGAACATATCCTTCAAAATGGTGTTTTATCTGAATTTCTTGTGGCTTCTTGTAAGACCACAGGTTTGCTAATATGATTAGCAGGATATGGCTCTGTGAGACAATAGAAAACGCCTGTTAGGCATACTGATTACAGTAAATATATGAGCTTGTTAAAAAACTTAAAAAATATATTTTGTTTTAAACATTTAATTATGCTTTGTTTCTCCTCAAGAGGTTCATTTGTTTGATGAAAGCTCTTCATTTCTCTTAATAATTTTACTGTTACCAGGTTTATTTATGCAGAAGGCTCTGTGCTGCTAGGCCTAAGTACTGCCATTGACATCGGTTTGACTTTTCTTGTTCATGAACTCATGATTTAGGTACTTTGCTAGTGGCCAGTGTAGGATTCCAAAAGAGTATCTACTTTTACTTCCTTAGATTGGGTCATTCTCATAACATTCCAATAACTGCTTCCTTACTTGAAATTTTTTTTTCCCATATATTTTTTAATATCATAAAAAAATGTTTAAATTTGGAAAGTCTACAGAGAACAAGAAGGTGGTTTCCTCTTCCCATGACATTTCTCTCAGCATTTAATTGACCAGTTTGTTTTCATTTTATTTTGAAAAAGGATTTGCAACTTTATACTAGTTAAGTCTGCACTTGAGAACCACACGGTACTGTATTTTGAATTCTCACAACATGTGTAAAAGAATACTTAGGTCTACTTTGACTTTTTTTTTATTATTTTGTCAGACAGGGTTAAACTGTGCATATGCATACAATTTGTTATCTTTTTCTCTTGTGGTAATTTTATGTTGAGCTCATATATTCATTAAAAGGAACGGTGTAATAAAACTAAGTAATATAATTATTACAATGATCAACTTTAAAGACTGCAGGAGAGAAATAACACCTTATTTCAAATGTGTGTACATACCATTTTTGCATTTGTGCTTATTTTCCCAGCTATTTTGAATGTGAGCAAACCCACCTTTCTCTATGTATACTTAAACAAGTATACATACTGAGCTTCAATGGCAGATACACTGGGAGATAGTTACACAGCGGTTGAACATGCAAAGCTGAAATTGCAACAGTTTACAATATTTCATTGCATATATTTCCACTACTCTATCGTTTATAGCAAAAAACAAATAGATCATGACAAAGATAGAATGGTTTTACTACTACTAGAAGCACAGTCAATAAATATTTTTTTCTTTCTTTTTCTCTCTTTTCTTTCTTTCTTCCTTTTATTTTTTAAGGGATATAGTGGCCATAAAAGTTTTTGGATTGACAGCCTGGAAGATTGAAATTCTCAATTTATCCACAGAACAAGTACTTTGCAGCTGAGGTAATAATCCTTCCATATACCTCAGCCCTGACCAGGAGTGACCAGACAGAGGCTGGGGCTTCATTTCCATTCAATCCTTGGCCTTTGCACTGACTTTGCCAATGAGGGGAGTGATTAGTGCCAGCTGAGGGGTGGCTTTCGTGAAGGAGATGCCTGCCTGCTATGATCAGTATTGACACCAGACAGAAAATAAATCACATTTCCAGACCTCCAAAGAGACAGAGCAATAGCAAGAACTACAGTCGGCATAAACATAACGATAAATTTCTTTTTTTGCACCCACTACCTGAAAGCTTACAAGCTTGCTGGTTGTCTGTGCAAAGACAACAAACTGAGCTAAATGCACATTGCAATAAATTATCTTTATCTGTGATGTCTCTCTGTGTGTAATCCAAAATCCTCTGAGAAATTTTGTCTGTGCTAATTGATGTTCAGGAATCACCTCGATAGCACAGAAACAAGGGAAAGCAAAAGGAGACTTTTTTCCTTCGTGTCTTCTTTATCAAAAACTAACTGAAATTCTTGTAGTCAACATGTGAAAATATCACGATTATGCTTTTGAGTGACCCAAAGAGTTTGGTCTGACTTGCGTACAGAATGGCAATTTGTGTCTTTTTCTTTAGAAAGAGAAATAGTAAATATAGGTAACTCATGGGCAGTTCTGCATGAGTACTCAGCTGTGCTCACCTGGTACCTTTGACCAGCGATGGACCACTTTCCTCTCTGGTGCCTCGGTGCTGGTATGTCAACTGGATCAATCCAATAAATGAAAAGAGTGAGTATCCTGTCTAGTTTCTGATGTAACATGCTAAATACGTGAAGAGGAGTGCTTACTAAGCATCCTGTGAGGATTTGTGAGGAGAATAATCCCTTGTGCAAACAGATAGCCCGAAACTGCAACAGCTCTGCATGGGGATGCTCTTGGGTACCGGGCAGTCTTATGCAGGAGAGAGTACACAGAAAGATCAGGAACCACCAGCACTTCTCCGCTAGAGTCACAAGTATAGCATTGCAGAGCAACAGCCCTTCCAGTCCCTTGCGGTAGCTGAAGGGCTGAACAATGCAAGCTGTGGCTTGCTGGGGAATTTTCTCTCAAAGGTTCAACCAGGAGAACTATGTGGGACAGAAGGAATGCAGCCTTTAATATTTACAAGAAAAATGTGTCTATCTTTAGATTTATTTGAGAGATGGTTATATATATATTATGTATTATTCATATTATTCATTGTAATTCATTCAGTGAGATCTCCTTAAATGGAAGAAGGAAAAAATAGAAGTAAAAGCTCATAAATTGGACTAGATATTTTACAGAAAAAAGTACATCTCTTTCATTTTCATTGAAGCAATCCTACATCAGGTCAGACAAAATGTACATGTAGCCTTGTAATCTGTTTCTGACAGTGGACAGGAACACATGCCCAGAGAAACGGATAAATCAGGCGTGCGGTTCCCCAGGATATCTGACAGCAAATATGCAGCTTCTGGACTTCCAGGGCTAAATAGAACAATTTTGTATTTTTTTAGGCTTGGGTGGATTTTTCTTCCATATATTTGTCCTGTTGCTTTTCGAACCTATATGAACTATGACACCTACTTTTTTAAAAAGATGTCTCTAACTCATGTGACAGGAAAGATGATGAACAATCATTACTTATTTACCTTTTCTATGCCTACATTTCTATAGACCTGTATCATATCCCTCTCAGCATCTCTCTTCTGTAAAGAAGAATCTTCACTTTGGTTATTTCTTCTATGGAAACTCTTCATTTTGCTTGTTTCTATACTTTTCACAACTGCTCTATATCCCATTTAAGGGAGACACAACGTCCCTTTATAGACATTCCTGTTGTGACCAGAGCTGCATATAGTGTTGAAGGATTGGCTGCACTGTCAATTTGTACAAAGAAGTAAAGATGTCTTCAGATTTATTCTCTCTTCCTTTCCTAAAAATTCCTAACACTTTTTGCTTCTTGGATTGCTACCGAACGCTTAAGTGTCATTTTCACAGAACTATCAGTTATAATGCCATCACTGGGTAGGAACAGGCAGCTTATAGCCATTCATGTTTTATGTAAAATCTGGATTTTTTTCCCCTGAGTACACCATTCTACAATCATCTCCACTGAATTGCAATTGCCTTTTTACCTCTCAGTCAATCAATCACATTACTTTAGTTGGCTCATAAAATGATATATTGGTTTTTTGTTGATGGAAAAATTGTAGCTCATCTTTTGTAGTTTAGTTAAAAGGAAAAAACAAACAAACAAACAAGTCCACTGTTGTGAAAGAGCATGCCATTATCTGAGCAAGGAAGGAGAGGATGGTGGAGTTGACTCTTCATTCTCTGGGGATTTGCGAATGTGTGCAGTTTCAGGCTGGCTGTGTTCATACAATCCCAAAGAATGAGTGAAGTCTGCTGTCATGAGAAAGCCATAGAACTTGATTAAAATAACTTACAGTTTAATTAAAATAACCATATACCACTGTGACTACCTTAATGAGGTATGCTGTCCTTTTGCTTACATAAAGGATAGCAAAGCTGGCACATCATGTTGCAAAAATATCCCAGATACTAACAGAACAGACACATGCTTGTTGACAACTTGGTGGACCCTTGCACCCTCCCCCGTACTGAAACACAAAAATAAAACCTTGTGATGTTATTCAAGGGAGCAAGTGGGTAGATATTTCATGAGGCTGCATGGCCAGAGCTCAAATGGAACTAAGAGCTGACCCAGACAGAAAAGAAAGGAGATAGACAGTCCCTCAATATAGGCAAACCTGTTCCTAATATAACACCCCAAGATGCATATATTCTTCCAGCTTCTCTCCTTTCAGCTGCATGACTTCAGGAGATTTAAGGAAATAAATGAAATATGAAAGAAATCGAACCACTCACTCTCACTTAACAGTATGCAGTTATGGATCTAAGTAATCAATCAGTGCAGCATTCTGCCCCTAACAAAAGCTCAAACCCCTAGCAAAATTAGAGCTCCTTTAAATGCAGTTATTAATAGCAACGCTAACTGAAGTGACTTACTGCTGAGGCAAGCTAGCTGAACAAGTTTGCAGCTCAGAAAATGACAGCCGCTCAGTGCCTACAATTGCCTTAGGAAGTGCACTGACAGAGTCCATGGAAACGTTCATTAACTCAGACATATGTTCATTAGGTCAGTTCAGTCTTTCCAGACATTCTTGATTACTCCTTTCCCCATAGCAGACTTAAAAAACCAGAGAGGGAAAGGGATACACCAGATGTAGGGCAAGATTCTCTGGCCCATTAAATCTGTGATAAAATATGTCAAAACAGGCATTTCAATTAACAGGGGATCCTGTTGATGGTGAGAAATGATTCTTCTTCACAAGGTAATGTTAAGTTTGCCAAGGTGCTTATCCTGTATGCTGTGGTGCTCACCCTGAGAAAGTGGCAGTGCTTTGGACCCCTACCTAATCCACACTACCAAAATGCTCTATATTTATTTCTGTGATCTGCAACTGCAGCCAAACTATGAAGTAGCAAAATTTGTCAAATCATACAAAATTATTTAGAAGAGTTGATGCTTGAGAAGACATTAAGGAACTTTAGAGGGACCCAGCAAAGTGACAAAATGTCGGAAAGATATATTGTTTTAATATAAAACTACCCATAATCTTCATGAACTAGAGATATATTTTATGAGCCATCAGGTCTCTTTAACCCAGTCTGTTTTAGACTATTTTCTGAATGTTTTTGATAGGCCTGGTTACAACAGAGATAACTATTTTTTCTTTAGGAGAAAAGAAAGAGAATAGATGGCTGGAGGAACTAGCATGAGGTCAAGATTTTTTTTGCTGAAACATAGGCATCTTCTCCTGAAGTGCTGAAACATCTTTATCAGCATGAAATTAAATTTCATTTTCCTTTCCATCAAATTTTTAATTAAGAAAGTTTTCAACATATATCTGGGTGAAATGTGACATTGACAGCAATAGAAACAAAAGAATGAATAAAATGTTATCTGAGATCAACTTTTTGGTTTTCATAATTTTGATACACAAAATTTCAATTTTCACATTTAAATGTATGTACTGAAAATTCAGTGAGCCAAATTCCTAGGAAAAGTGAGAATCTCCAACAAATGTCTTTGTTTTTGATGAATGACCATTTCCTTCCAGAATTAAAAATTAGTCAGAAATTTTCTGGTTATTACAAAGCAAAATTTATTCTTAAGCCTTACACAAAGTTAATTAATAATTTCAGTCCTTCTTTTAAACTATGTATTCACATCACTGAAAATTGCTAACACCAGGTCAATTATTTACTTTCTTTCCTCTCCCTAAAACAATTTCATTGTAGTTCAGTCATCTACGTAGTACCACTAATCATTTTTCTTCAGTGCTTACTTTATTTCTAGATTTTTCTTTGGGGAAGGAGAAAAATACAGTGCAACCACATTGCACTGTGAAGATTTTTGGTAGTTAAGAGGTACTTCAGTGTTTAGGATTTACTAGGACACTGGAAACAAGACAAGAAAAACAATCTCTAGGAATTCCCTAAAAGAGTACATAATACCTATTGTGAAATTTCTGAAAAAAATAACCCACAACTGTATTGTCCAGTTAATGCTATATTATCAGATTATCTGAAAGGCTGTATAGCAACCCAAATTTTTATTTCATGAAAAATTGTGTTTTTGCTGTCACAATGAATGTGACAAGTAAGAACTCTGACACGTGACATAAAGTAAGATAGTCTGACATTTTTGTTCAAACGGTGGCTCCCACCAGCAAAAAGACAGTTATTGCTTCATTGTTTGATATTCAAATATATTGTTTGATATTTTGCCATGCTAAGATATCATTAATTATATTATTAAACATACTGCTTATTAATTCGTGAAAAGTACTCTACATTCTAATACATGGAACTTAAAATTTATCAGCTAGACAAAATGTGATTTCCAATGATAAAAACACAG
The DNA here is from genome assembly GCF_964195595.1 of Calonectris borealis. Lineage (NCBI taxonomy): Eukaryota > Metazoa > Chordata > Aves > Procellariiformes > Procellariidae > Calonectris > Calonectris borealis. The sequence goes on from NC_134313.1 coordinate 63,893,705, forward strand.
CTCTCATAGCATCCTACAGATATTTGAGGATCCTGAAATGTCAGAGAAAGAAATCTGTCGTAGGTGATATAAAACATTGAGTAGTCTGGTACTTGACAAAACAGGGATAGAAATCTACAGATCAGCTCCATTACTCAGTGAAGGCTGCTTAGTCTCTAGAGGAAGTTTCTGACCTAACTAGTCAATATACTCATCTTGGTTTGATCTTGATTTGATTGCTGTCCTAAAAATTGCAAAAGAGAAATGGACATGAAGAAAAGTATATATACACTTTTGTATGGATGTATTTATTTGTAAAATTCAACCTCCATGTGCAGGCTCACAGCTAACATTGTCATAAAGTGAATATTTATAAAACTACTTGGAAGAAGCTTCGGGAGGTTGTCTGGAAGTCACTACTCGAAGTCTGAAGTTAGAGCTAATTCCATCTCCAAGGATGGAAAATGCACAGCTTTTCCGATGGTCTGGGTAGCTTCTGTTAGCTCAGAAAAGACCACAAAATTGAAAAACCATACTATTCCTATAATTACTGTTTTCCAAATAGTGTAGTATTCCATTCGTCTTTTCAACACACATAACAAATTAGAGTGCATTCTCTGTATTCTATAAAACTTTCATTTACTTCAGAAATATAGCTTCTAGTTTTATTGCCTTTCACTAGGAGTTTTTGCAAATGTGAGGGCCTTGAATTATGCAGACTTACGTGACTGCAGTTTTCACAGCTGTCAAACTGAGTTTGCTTTTTAAAAACTTACTCAAGAATAAGTTGGTGGAAAAGTATTTTATTTAGTTGTTCAGATGACTAGATGTTTTTACCTAAACAGTTTTGTAAATAATAGTATTAAGTGGCTCAGATGTAAACAAACAAAAATACAGAATTTACTACCAATTGTAGCTCATTACACTTACAAACTTTAAACTTTTTTTGGGAAAAAAAAAGAGGATAGTGAAAGGAGAATTTAGATTTGGGTTTTTTATGTGTGTTTGTGTTTTTTTTTTAAATTAGCATTAAGATAACATTTTTATTTATATATATTTTTACACACACACACACACACTTACCCCCTTCTCCTGCAGTCACTATACAGCACTACCTGGAAAGTTACCGTAGCTGTAACAATCCAGCATTAGCCATGCAGGGTTCACACAAGTAGCAGACTGCAGTAGGAGGAGGCAAAGGTTCTTGAATTCAGTGTGGGCACGCTTACTTCCCTACTGGCCCTGAGTAATGTTACTGTCCTCTGTCCCTACAGCTACTTCTTGTTGTCCTCCCCTGGGGGGATTGGTCTCCTGCCAACATCCTTGCTCCCTGACCTCATTCTATCAAATTAGTTAGAAAAAGGTAATGTTAGAAATGTATTAAAAAGTGAATAGACTCACCAGGATCATTTTACAGAAGTGGCCAGGAAGCAGGCAGCACAAATTGGGTGAGCGATCTGGGGTGGGGGATGGTGTGTGTTGCTGAACCACCAGGGGCGGGCAGCACTACAACACTGCTGTCTTGACTAGCTTTCATTGGATGTCATCTAACCTCTCAGTACCTTGAGTTCTCCATCAATAAATTAAGAATAGTACCATTTTGTGGGTATAATGCAAAACTTAATTAAGAGTTACAAAGTATTTTTGTTGCTCCTCAGAGAAGAGCTCTAATGTTGCAAAACAACATAACATCAGGTGCTGAAATTGTAAATCCTTTAACAACAGAGCCTTGGACTCCTGAGATCTTCCACGAGGTGATTAAAAGAAGTGCCATGAACAAATGTAATGAGAACACTACTGACAACAAAAATAATAACAATGTACCAGGGTGTCAGTTTGGGCCAGATATGATGATGGCTTTTAAAGAAAAGAGAATTTCAGTGCCTTTGTATTGTTTAAAAAATGAAAGTATTTAAATTCCGAATCCTAAACAGTATATTCTTGACTTGTGCTTAACTTAGGTTACAAATGGAACTATACACATGGGTAAGCCATCCTTATGCATCACAGAATTAAAAAATCCAAATAATTGCAAACTGTAGTTCTATATTTTCCTTGTATCACTGACTTAAGGGACTTCATTATGGCACCCCATTAGTCAACTTTAAATAAGTTGAAGTTGACTTCATCACTTCCTGCATAGAAAATGCAATAGTTCCTGATGCCTATGCGGCATATATATATGGGTTGTTCAAAAGTTGTCTAAAAACATAGGTTAGATTCCGAGGCACAGTTCTGCTGAAGTCATTCAAGGTGATTCTCTTCCCACTTACACTTGTACCAACCATGAGTGTCACAGCTGAAGTTAATGTTTTCAAATACTGTAGTTACAGAGTTCTGCATTTAATAATAAGTTTTTCCTTGGCTTGTTAATTTAGAATGCTTTGTTTGTATGTTAATTGGGAAAAATCTGGAATGGCTAACATTTAAAGATTTGTCCTCTGATTACTTCAAAAACAAACTACCATGTTTTCTTGAGCCAATCAAGACTTTATTCTATGCAAATGAATATATGTTAATATGTTACTTTCTATCTTACAGTAAAAATTGGCGTATTGAATTGTGTTAAAATATCCTAACATTTCTGTATAACTTTGTTAAGAATGTGAAACCTCTATATTAAGTAAGCCAATTCTAAATTACTTAGTAAAACTGGTTCTAAGGGAGGAAAATAAAGCAGGTTACATTTCACATATCTCTAATCAGAAAATATAGACACAGAGAAAAGCTTTTCTGTAAGGAGGTATATGAAGTATTTTTTATTAAATTTCACAGTGGTGCAGAAAATAGTAGAAAAGAGAGGTGAAAACAACTAAAACAAATGAAACCAAACACACATTAAAGTTTATATTATCTGTATTTCAGTTTGCAAAGTGTTCAACAGTTATTCCATTATTGCTACCTAACAACCAGACAGCCTGGTGAGGGAGAACAGCATTTTGTGTGACAAGAATTATGAGAAAAGTTAATACAAATTTCAAAGAAAATTTGAGAATTTTAAAGAGATGTTTTTGTTCCTTGTCCATCTTAAAAATAGGAGTTATGACTTACATTACACCAGTGCTTCAGCTTTATTTAGTGCATTTGGAAAAATTATTAATAAAACATGTGAAGCTAATAGGCAGATTAAAAGGAAAATTGGATACATTACAACCCAACCGTTACTTAATAACTAATAAATTTTTAATTACGTCTTTCTGAAATGTAGGAAATTCTCCCCCCTACTCACACACTTTTTGTCTGATAATATGTAAATGAATAAAACTTTAAAAAATTAAGGCATAGATTCATGGTAATATAATTTATCTTCTTTAGTTTAAAAATACCACATTATGAAAATACCTTCATTTACTGCTTTGCCACTGTTTTGCTTTGGACTGTGCATGCCTTTACAGCTAATTAAAAGTAACAGTTGTCCCAATGAATTAAACAAAATGTGGCATTTTTCCAGCATGTTTAACTACATGTACAAGCACATGATATGGAACTTTTTTGGCTAATATCTAAAATGTCATTGCCTGAGACAAACATTTTTTATTTTAAGAATAATGCGGTTGGAATTTAAATACTTTCTGCTAAAATTCTCTTTATCCAATACCTATATCAAACCTATAAAATGACTCTACCATTGCATTCCAGTTTTGGCAACTCTAACGTACATTTCGGGACATGTTCTGGTTACATTTTGGATAACTAAAGAAACTATCACTATACTTAACAGAAAATATGAGAATATTTAAAATTCCTTTTTTAATATATCTCATTCCTTAGTTTGTTGTAAAACTATAATTCTCAAAAGAACAATTTTCTTTCTAGCATAGAGCTATTGAGGCTAAGGTTTGTTCATTTCTGTACAGTATAAATATGTGCATTTTTTCTCTACAGTTTAAGATGAACAATGACTTTATCACCTGATTCATTTAATAAAGATTTTCAGCAAGTTTTCAGGGCTTCAGTTAGCCTGGTTGGCATTCTTGATGTAAAGATGATTTCATTGTCTTTTATAGATTGTTTAGAGTCAGAAAAACAACTTTACAAGCTCAACTCTATTCCACTCAGAGCAGTGGATGTCTAGTACTGCATGGAGAAAGACACTTTGTCTACTGGAAATTTGCAGAACTGCAGAAAATGCATTTGAAATAGTATGACATTTTGGTATCACATCAGATGAAAGATTCCACGGATATTTTGATTTATTTTGCCTTCATTTGCATTGATTTTCTTAGAATTTTTTTTTATTTTCTAATGGAACAGTTGGCCAATTCATTGAAAAAATAATCTTTTTTTTTTTGGTTGAAAAATCCCCATCTACTTTTTTAATAGTCTAGAATAAAACAAAGTGAAACATAAAATATTTCTTTTGGCCTCAGACCTTTCCAAATCAGAATTATGTGTGAATTTGAGGTGATTCTTTTCTTTCTCTAAAAATATATTACAAGTTATGCTGATTTTGCAACATATTTGTTCAAAACAATGTAAAATATCATAGAATCATAGAATCATTTGGGTTGGAAGGGATTTTTAAAGGTCACCTAGGCCAACCTCCCCTGCAATGAGCAGGGACATCTTCAACTAGATCAGCTTGCTCAGAGCCCCGTCCAGCCTGACCTTGAACGTTTTCAGGAATGGGGCATCTACCACCTCGCTGGGCAACCTGTTCCAGTCTTTCACCACCCTCATTGTAAAAAATTTCTGCTTTATAGATAGTCTAAATCTACTCTCTTTTAGTTTAAAACCATTCCCCCTTGTCCTGTCACAACAGGCCCTATTAAAAAATCTGCCCCCATCTTTCTTATAAGTCCCCTTTAAGTACTGAAAGGCCGCAATAAGGTCTCCCTAGAGCCTTCTCTTCTCCAGGCTGAATAACCCCAACTCTCTCAGCCTTTCTTCATAGGAGAGGCGTTCCATCCCCTTGATTGTTTTTGTGGCTTTCCTCTGGACCCACTCCAACATGTCCATGTCTTTCCTGTGCTGAGGGTTCCAGAGCTGGATGCAGTACTCCAGGTGGGGTCTCACCAGAGCAGAGTAGAGGGGCAGAATCACCTCCCTTGACCTACTGGCCACGCTTCTTTTGATGCAGCCCAGGATACTGTTGGCTTTTTGGGCTTCGAGCGCACACTGCCGACTCATGTCCAGCTTTTCATCCACCAGTACCCCCAAGTTCTTCTTGTCAGGGCTGCTCTCAATCCCTTCATCCCCCAGCCTGTATTGATACAGGGGTTGCCCTGACCCGGGTGCAGGACCCTGCCCTTGCCCTCATGAGGTTCACATGGGTCCACTTCTCGAGCTTGTCCAGGTCCCTCTGGATAGCATCCCATCCCAGTCAGCTTGGTGTCAGCTTGCAAATTTGCTGAGGGTGCACTCGATCCCACTGTGTATGTCATTGCTGAAGATATTAAACAGTACCGGTCCCAATATGGACCCCTGAAGGACACCACTTGTCACTGATCTCCATCTGGACATTGAGCCGTTGACCAGTACCCTCTGGATTCAACCATCCAACCAGTTCCTCATCCACTGGACAGTCTATCCATCAAATCCATCTCTCTCCAGTTTAGAGAGAAGGATGTTGTGGGGGACCGTATCAAAGGCCTTACAGAAGTCCAGATAGATGACATCCGTAGTCCTTCCCTTGTCGACTGATGTAATCACTCCATCATAGAAGGCCACTAGGTTGGTCAGGCAAGACTTGCCCTTGATGAAGCCATGCTGGCTGTCTCAAATCACAGAATCTGTGGTACATGATCATACAGGTTGTCAATCTAGGCAAGTCTCGTACCTCTGGCAGTGCTAAACCTTTCAGAGGAAGCTGCAAGAATACTCAAGGTGAACAAGTGGGAAGTAGCCTTCTCACAAAGGAACTGTGACAGATCATGAATGACGCTCCATTATGCATGAAGCTTAAATCTTTTCTCTAACCCTTTTTTCATGGATCTCTAAATTTTTTCTTTTTTAAAGTTTTTTTGTAACTCCATAAATGTCTCTTGGAAAGCTTGCATGTGGCTTCGATTCTTTTCAAGACATATTTTTGAGAATTGAGTTTTTTATTATAATTTTACTGCTTGGTTCTTTTTTTGTGAGGGGCAATAAAGGTTGAAGTACAATTTAAAACTACACTTCCAGTAAAAATAAAACATTCTGATACATATTTCATTATGTATTTTATGAAAACAAGATTTCCTTTGATCAAATTTAAGTTTGTCTTTACTTGCTTTTACAGTCATTCCTTAATGTTTTCATATATCAAAAGGAAGAAGTTTTGCTTCTGTTCTCTGAAGTGTTGTGCATTTGATGTGATTCTGTTCAGCCATGTCCTTTCTTACTTGTTTTATTTTTTCTCACATACCAGTGTCTCTCCATGGGTTTACTTTCCATGTTTCTCAAAAGTCCTTCTCCCTATTTCTAAGCTTACATTAGTACATGAGTGCCATGGTTTAACCCGGCAGCCAGCTAAACACCACACAGCCATTCGCTCAATCCCCCAAGTGGGATGGGGGAGACAAATGGAAAAAAGGTAAAACTCATAAAACTCGTGGATTGAGATAAAGACAATTTAATAGGACAGAAAAGGAAGGGAAAATAATAATAATGATAAAAGAATATACAAAACAAGTGATGCACAATGCAATTGCTCACCACCTGCTGTCTGATGCCCAACCGGTTTCCTAGCAGCGGCCCCACCCCCCCGGCCAACTCCCCCCAGTTTTTTTGTTCAGCATGATGTCATATGGTATGGAATATCCCTTTGGTCAGTTTGGGTCAGCTGTCCTTGTTGTCTCCCCTCCCAGCTTCTTGTGCACCTCCAGACTCCTTGCTGGCAGGGCAGTATGAGAAGCTGAAAAGTCCTTCACTTGGTGTAAGCACTGCTCAGCAACAACTTAAACATCAGTGTGTTATCAACGTTATTCTCATCCTAAATCCAAAACACATCACTATACCAGTTACTAGGAAGAAAATTAACTCTATCCCAGCTGAAACCAGGACAATGAGGTAGAGAAACATCCCATTTAGTAAAATGAGAATTATCCACTTTCAACCATCATCCATATCTGTAATGTCTCAGTTATTTGCTCCTTATACCCCTCTGTTTTCCTGTCTCTCTTCTTCCTGTCTTCATCACTAAACAGATACATCTTTGTGGACACCTGTGGTTTTCTTCCCCTCTCTCATTCTATCTTTTGATATTACTTCTGTTCAGAAGCAAATAATACCAAAATTGGAACTATTATACTTTGATTTCAATGACATTTTTCAACAAGAAATTTGGAAGAAAATAGCTTTTCCTTGTTTTTTAAGGATTGAACAAAAATTGTACCAAAATGTTCCATGACAAAAAAATTCAGGTAAAAAAAAGCAGAGAAAAGCAGAGAAACAGTTTGATAGGGTTCTATGGAAATAAAGAAACTAAAAAAAAAACCCCAAACCACCTAAAAGATAAAATCACCTTCCGTGCCCATTCCATGCTCTACCTGAGGGCTCCTAAAGCTACTCTGTGGCACTTTGTGCCATTGAGAGTTGTGTATCCTCACTTGCACAGACAGAAGAATGTTGTCAGTGGAGCAATGGCCCCAGGAGAAAAAACCTCTTATTTTATTAGCTTTGCCATTGGCCTAATGTTTAATCCTTGACCATAACTCCATCCTCTGTTCTCCTATTCCACTAGTTTGGATCAGCGAGTTTGTTTTCTTTCTCTCATTTTTTCTTATATTACTTAGGACTGTGATGCTTGATTTCACTGAAGACTTCTGCAGAGTGGGGTACAAGAATACCAGAAATGAGAGAATGATATACCATCTACTCTGCAAGTCTGTCTCTGACGGTGGCAACAGCAGAGGGTGTTTAGAAAAAGCACACAAGCTTAGTCTCTTTCTGCGCTCCACTGACCCTCAAGCTCCACAGCATCTTTGATCATTTGACTAGGGACATTGCAAGGACTATCCCTTTCTACTTCTTTTGCTATCTATTTATGGAGCTATTGTCCATCATTTGTCTCATCTCTTCTCTATCCTGCTGATACCGTCTGCTGCTGTACCAGGAATTTCCAGCAGTTCTCTGCCCCCTATATGAAAAAGTGCTGTATTTTATTTGTTTTAAATCGAATCTCTACGAGTTGTATTGTTTTACTCTGATTGCAGTATTGCAAGTTTTGGTGAAAGTCAGTTCTGCATAAACTTTATTCACCACATTCCTGATTTTGCAAGTCTTGAGTAGGTGCCCCTTCAGTCTTCCTTCCAGAAGGAAGATACCCAAATGATCCTTTTATTCTCTCCTGGTAAGGAATTTTTTCCACATTCTTGATCATTATATTTGCCCTTCTCTACATTTTCTTTAGCTCTACTCTATCTTTCCTGAGATGCCAGGAACAAAAGTACACACGGTGCTTGTAGCTTGTAATGATTTCATACAATGGCAAAAGGACATTTTCTGTCTTGTTTTCAATGGTGCCATACAGATAATTATCAAAAACTATGAAAAATGTATGTGGCTTTCAAAGTAGTGCTTTCAGGCTGAGGATCTCAGTCTAAACATGAGAGTTCTATTGATGGTGTCCTTGGTCCCCTGAACCGAAAGGGGCCCATTTCAATTCCCTCAGCAGAGCTGTAGTGAAGAATTTAAAATCCCAGGGCAGACCGAGTTGAAATCACAGCATGCTTAGACATATTCTCAGAGCTAGATATCTGAGAAACAATACCAACAAAGACACAGTATGAAGTAAAGATCTGTGAATGCCGAGAGCCATGTATGTCCCATGTGAACAGTGAAACCGGTTAGCTATGTTTAGGTATGGCTACCCGTCCTGCAATCACGTTCCCTAAAGGCTGCTTAGCAGATTTTTCTCAGCAAGCCGTATCAGCTCTAAAGCTACATTTTAAAAAGGTTCAAATTTTACTCTTAAGTGAACATGAACTTGCAGAGACTCAAAGGTGGCAAAATCCCCAAATAATAGGTGACACCTGAATTTCAGTTCCCTGCTTATTTTGTCGTTCACCCAAATGCACATGGAACTACCACCACAAAGATGCAAAACTTTGGCAGTTTCAAACAGTATGAGAAATCAATTAAAATAATTTTTCTCCCCCCAAAAGAGTATTTTGTTTGTTTTCAAGATTAGGATATTGAAGCTATTTCTGGTTTGACATATTGCTGCTCAATGCAAGTCTTCATCATCTTCAGATGGTGATTGGTTTTAGATATATATTTCAGATATACAGCTTCAAGAATGCCATTCTTTTTCCTGTCTCTGGGAAAAAATAAATCAGAAGATCATGAGTCTTATGAAGCATAAACAGTCAAAGATGCCCTCTGAGTCTCTTGTATTTTTACTACTTTTGATTAACAGCTGAACATTTTGAGAAATTTATCTTTTTTTAAAAACAGTAGTTTCTGAAGTAATCAGGACCTTTTAAAAATATAAAATTTAAAAATGCTTAAGGATCTGAACTTCATTTTGTTAGTACATTACTTGTTTTGAGTTTTCCATTTTGGAATGGAATAACAAGATTAAGGATATTAAAATTAGATCTTAATATTAGCTTATTTTGAAGATATCTTTTAAAGAAAAAAGGATCCATGTGGATGTTTCTCTGTTGCAAAGACAGCATTGTTTATTGTCTCCTGTTATCCAGATAGAGTTGGTTGGAATTCCTTCTATTCTTAGAGAAATTAAAAAGAGCCTCATATTTGTATAGCAACAAGATTTTTCGAAAAGCTAGATTATACAGACATTAGGGCAATCTATCATTGGAAATTGTTTGGTTGCCACATAGTTACATGGGGTGGTTCATCAGAGATTTGCACGGGCAGATGGTAAACCTTATAAAAATTACCTGTGTGGTATTTACTTTCCTTTCAAATTGTCTTTATTGTCTAAGGAGAAAAGGGGTGGCTTTTCCTTGTAGATTATTTCTCTTTACAAATATGGGGCAAATTCTTCGCTCAGATGCTGCCATGAAGCATTCTTTTGGTCAGATCCTTAAACCAGTGGAGAACCAAGTGTCCCAGCAGTAGCAGCAACAGCAGGGCAGGAGCTGCCCTGTGAATCTTCCTGTGCTAGATGGCTCTGTGGGACATCTGTTCTACAGGGTTGGTCTTGCAAGAAGCAATGTCTCAGTTATATGAGAGTAGAAAACCAGACCTTTATGAGGAAAAGCTAGTCAGGCATCTAGCCCAGGCATCGAAGCAAAAATTTTCAAGATAATTTTGTCTAAGTCTAAGCATGTTAATGGAGTGCATAAGATGATACTGATCATGTTTTTTGCAAACAAATTTATCTTGACTAAAATTATGATTCTAGAGTTCCACTTGAACAACACATGATCTATTACACCAAATATTAAAAAAAGTATGTATTGAAAATTTAAAAATTAATGGTAGGGATTTTTTTCTGTATGTGAATATGTAGTCAAAAAGATGAAGCAAGTTACAGCAATATGGAACTGAAATATAGCTTTATTACAGGACACGAACCAGGAGATGTCATATTGCAGGAGAAAATCTTAAACTTGAGATTCCAATAATTTGTTTCAGATTCATGTTTGGAAAATTACTTTCCTGAGGGGCAAAAGAAAACATGTATGTCTCAATGCCTTTATAGATTTCCTTTGATATTTTTCTCTTTTCTAAAATGAAAAAATAAATACAATATCTTTTAAGAATAAAGAGTATATTCTGTATTAGAAACCAAGGAATCGGTATGTAGAGACTACATTTGCTAAATAAATTTTGGCTTAAGAATTCAATTTATACTAATGAGAATATAACCGTCAAGTTCTTAAAGATGTATTTAAAATGTTGGACTAAGTGGGCTAATTTGCAGAACTACAAGAAAATTAAGCAAGATTTTTTTTTTATTTTTTCAGAAGCCTGCCAATACACTTTCATTTCCTTAGCAATACAGAGCATCTATACAAAGTGGAAGGCATAGTTATCCTGGAATATACTCTTAATTGCAAAACTCCGCATTTAGACCTTTACCTTAGGGAGTAATAAATGAAAGAAATCCTGCAGTAGCTATTTTACATAAAACCTTGCAGACCGAAGCTTACAGAATGTTTCATTGTCTTCTTGCGTGCTTTTCCTTTATTTATCTGATCTTATGCTCTTCCTCTTTTCGGGGTGGGGGGATGGGGATGTGAAGGGAGGGAGTGCTAGGCAGATGTGCTGCCATAGCAACCGCTACCAGTTACCAGACAAAAAATCAGTGGTGAAGTCCAAACCTGACTTTTTGACTCTGTTACCTGAGGCTGGTTGTTTTCAAGGCTTTCTCAGGTTGTTCTCAGTCTTTTCTAGTCATTTTCTTCACCGTATTCTCCAGAGGCTCAATAGATGACCTAAAGGAAGGCCACCTGCCACCGTGCCAGCATTCTTCCCCTCACAGTTTTATCCATCTGTAAAGAAAGGTCATTACCTCTTTTTCAGGTGTCTCAAATATTATTAATGCTTTTTTTTTAAAACAGTCTGTGTTCTGGTTTTGGCTGGGATAGGGTTAAATTTCTTCCTAGTGCTGTGTTTTGGATTTAGTATGAGGAGAATGTTGATAACACACTGATGTTTTCAGTTGTTGCTAAGTGCCCTCCTAGTCCAAGGACAGCTCCCGTGCCTACTGACTGAGCTAGGTACACGAGATGGGAGGGAACATAATCAGGACAGCCAGCCCAGCTGGCTAATGGGATATTCCATACCATGTGACGTCATGCTCAGTATATGAATGGTAGGCATGATCCAGGAAGTACCGATCGCTACTTGGTTATCGGTCAGCGTGGGTGGTGAGCAATTGCATTGTACATCACTCATTTTGTATATTTTATCATTACCATTATTATTTTCCCTTTTTCTGTTCTATTAAACTGTCTTTATCTCAACCCACGAGTTTTTCTCACTCCTACCCTTCCGATTCTCTCCCCGTCCCACTGCAGGGGGCGGGGAGAGGTATTTGGCTGCCTGCCAGGTTAAACCGCAACAGCCTGTTTTAGGGAAACAGGAAGAAGTGTTTTGTTAATCTTTTTGCAGTAGTTTTACATGATATAGTACCAACCAAGATTGTCCCTCTGAGAGGTGACAGTATTTTGCTTTCTTTCTTAGCAGTTTTCTGCACTGCATGATCAAATTCCACATCATGAAAATTCTGTGTATTTTCCATTTTCTTAGGTAAAAGGTATAAGTGTTTTGTAAAGTTTCAAATCAGGAAATAATATCTGAAACACTGGTAAAATACTGCTTGAGAGCTGAATATAGAGAATCTCCTTAAATTTTCACAGGTAAGTAGGAAATAAATAAGGACTTGTTTCCAGACATACTTGGTAAAATATAGGTGGGCTGCTTATACATGGGCATGTATGCGTATTGGTTAAGAGAGAGAGGTGAGACCTACAGTTATACTACAGGTGTCCTACAAGTTTTAAAAAAGGTAACTAGGCAACCTTTTTGTCAAAGATAGCATAGAAACAGAGCTTTCATATACTTTCACACTGAAGAATGGGGCACCTGAACGGACTTTCCTTTTGCCACAACCAAAACACTTTAACAGTGACTTCATCTTCATTAACCTGGAAAGTTATCACTCTAAATGAATCATGAATGAGATACTCTTGGATACATTAAGCCAGCCCATGGGCTGACGGATGTTATTTCCTTGTGTGTTTTGTTTCTGAGAGTGAAAAGTAAATAGTGAATTTACACTCAGATTTCCTGTAACAATTTTGAACAGTATTGTAAATTAGCACACAAATAAAGGAGCAATGAGAAGTCAGTCCAACCTAATTTCAGTTAGAAATTTATTTAATGTAGATACCTGTCTCCCTAACTAGCCTGTGGCTATGACAGTACACATGCTGCCTTCAAATAACAACTGAAACACCAAAAGCTGTAGCATTCATGGACATGTATTTTACAGAAGTAAGGAGGTATTGGTTGCTTCATTGGGTCTTGCTGTTTGTCAGAGAATATCAAGACATTCAGTCTCAGCACAGAAATAAAGTGTATGGACACTCCTGTTACCTGAGCTCCATGGAAATGGAGGTCTGGGATGTTTTTTCACAGGGAGTCTCCCTGTTGCATCAGCTTTGCTGGTTCATCGCTACAGTACAAGTTAGCCACTGAGTTACAACTGCTAAGGTTACTAAGTGTTAGAATATTAATTCTTCTATTTCTAACTTTGCCTGGAATCCCCTATGTTTGCTGAGAATGGCACAAAAGATTATGTGCTTAATACATTTCTCTTGAGGATCCAGGAAACCTTCATGCACACCAAGTTTTTAATTTTTTTTTTTTTTTTTAATGACAAGGTATTTTGAAATTAATGAACCTGAAGTGATAGAATAGAATAGAGGTTTAATTTTCACAGGAACTCATTCTGAGTGATATATTGGTTCTGAATCCTTGGTTACTTAAGTGAAAAGAGCACAAAAAGCTGCTCTAGTGTGACTAGAGATTTCTCTTTAAGGGTTACTTGTAGGCTATAGCCAGCTTTTCATAATTTTCCTTACCAAAGTGGACATCACTTGAGCATGCTGCATGCTCAGCCTGACACGGCCTATAAGAAACGGTTCTGCTTGGCAAATGTTAGACTTTAAATTGGCATGAAAGCTAACACTGCCCCAAAATCTGCCCTCTTCTTGGGAATAGAAAGACAGAAATTCTCCATGCTGCCTCAAAAGCTGCCACTGTTTCAAGTGTTCTTGAAGTTTTGCCCAATTGCTTGTTGTTAATTTTGTCAGTGCTTCCAGTATTGAAACATTACAAAGAGAAAAGGTACTCAGTCCTGTAGAGACTGGTAGAAAATGCTGTCTTCTGTTTCAATAGGAAAGCTTGACTTTGGCTTGACACTGATGTTAAGCAATACATTACCGTGAAATCAATCCTATGGAAATCAGAGGGGTTAAGCAGCTAAATCACATCCTCAATCCCAAATAAGCAGGGAGCAGAACTGAGTATGAAGGTTAAAGTTAGGGTTTGGAAAAGCATTTGAGAGGCTGAATGCTTGAATTTCAGACTGAATGATTTTTCATTTCATGGATACTTTAACAGATGCACTTGGTTCAATAGAGAGTAATCCTCTGGATATCAGCATTAATACTAAAATATTCCATTGTGGTGAGTACATTTATAGTGAATACATGAATTATTAATGCCAGTATTTCTTCTATAGTTTCCTACAGCAGCAGTTGGGTATTTCCAAACTAATGCAATCCTAGTATATATCAAGCAAATTTTTTTCCAATAGCAGTAGGGAAATATTTAAGGGCATTGTATTAAACACCAGTGTACATCTGGTAGTCCAGAAAAATAAATTCATACAGGAACCAATGCAGAAAAAGACTCCTAGGATGATTGTGGTGATAAAGAATTAATCTTATTGGCAGAGACTAAAAATATTTGACTGAATTCACCCAGCTGAAAGCTCCCTATAAATACCTCAGGGGAGCAAACATTAGAGAAAAAGAGTTATATAAATTAAAGGACTATGCTGGAACAAGAATACATTAGTCTAAACTGGTCATGAATACATTTACAGGATAGTTTCTAAATATCCAGTCAATTAAATTCTTGAATTATTTTCCAAACTGTATAGTGAGGGCAAGAAAGTAACCCACTTTTGAGATGGTTTTGGATGACCTTTTATTAAGAGAATTATATGAAATAATCACTTGCAATAGCTGAGGATGACACTCTCTGGTTCAGGCCTTCCCTTCAAGGCCAATTCTTGTGAAGACTTTATACAGTGAAAGTAGTGTCTTGTCTTCTTTCTTTTTCTCTGTGGAAAAAAAAAGAACCCAGAAAATCTGTCTTTCCTTGCACATAGGAAGCCAGCGACTCGTGCAATTGTGCGTCTCACCAGAATGAGTGCTGTTTGCAGAGGAAACCTGGACACACTTTTCTAGAAGGGCTGAAGGAGCTCAGCACTGGATGTTGGGTGAAAGGAGATTTCTGGACTGGGAGGAAATTGCTGCCGCTGCTATATTGAAATGAGGGAGCATCTGCCTGGGTAGCAGTGCTGCAGCTGGGTCTTTCTGCAGCTCTCCTCTATTCCTTCATTACAAACTTGCTTCTCACTCCAATGAGTATAAATGAGCAATTAGATAATATAATGCACTTTTAATTATCCCTACCCACCTCCTATCTTTCCTATCTTTTCTCCTACCTTAGAGCCAATTCTATCTTTTTAAAGCCCAGCGAAACTCCTTTTCCTTGCAAAAATTCAGGAGACAAAGCAATTGTTTAACCTGGCCACCAGTAGGTATGTTCCTGGCTCTAACGTTAATTTCTTCTTCGGTATCTCCCCAGCCTGATCCACATCAGCACATTCTTCAATTGCTTCTGCTGTTCAGTCATGGCACTCTCATTTCCATATGAGTGAACTGCTTCATTAAGTCTTTGTATTTTTCTTTGTATTTTTCTTTGCTAAGAGATTTAATTGCTGTGTATGTGTCAATAATATTTTACAGATGTTTACAGTGATTATATCTAATTTAATTGGTTCATTTAAGGGCTGCCAGGGCAATGTCACATGAATGCTGGGTAGCAACATGAAATTGTTGAAAAGTTGCAGTATTTGCTGGTTGTTCTTATTAAAGATATTCCAAGAAGTGAACTGAGGTGTTGCCTGGAAGCAAAATGAAGAAACAGACATTATTGAGGTGTATTGTATGCAGGGGAGGGCATCCAACACTTCACACCCAGTGTGGATTGCCTGTGATGGAGACTGATAAAAATATAGCAAAACATGTTGCATTTTGCAGATCTTTCAATTTGGATGGTTCTAGAAAGAATAGAAACAACAAATGCCTGTGCTTTCTTATCCTGCATCACGCGGTAGTGCTCTTGCGAAGAATTAAACCAATGAAAGTTTTCTACACACTCTCTACTGGGCAAAATTCTCTACTTGGGAAGGAACAGAAGCTTCACAAAGGGCATAGGCATGAGTACTACATTGGGAATATAGGGAATGGAAAAAGAGAATGGGGAATAAAGCACATGTAAAGAAATAACAGAAGGTGAAACAGGGAAATAAAACGCTGGAAGGATTAGCTAAGTGAACATCTGCCTTCTGGCTGCTGGAAAGGAACATTTTTCTTTCCACTTTGAGACTAACAATTGATTATTAAAGGTAGAATAATATTTTTAATTTATATTTCACTTTAACTGCACTGCAGGCAATCCTCATGTAGAGAAATAATTTCTTCTCAAAGCCCAAGAGGTTACAAATAATCACTTTAATAGTAATTGAATTATGTCTTATTATCAGTATCATGTAAGACTTATATTTGAAAATGCACTAGTGATGATATGTAAGGTTTCAATTCTACTTAAAGTGATACATGCTTCAACTATATGTCAGCTGAAATTAGTACTAAACCTAAAGAAAACCACACGTGCTCCTGTATATGCTCTCTTTAGAGCCACTGAGAGTCTTGCAATCCATTGAGTATAGCATTAGGATCCGTACTACAGACTAACCTTGCCATTGTGAACCAACATGACATTTATGCCACATAATAGCCAACTTTCACATGCATGTCACAGCACAGATGCTCTAAACTTCTATGTATAATACCATTATAGAAATCTGACACAAGATTTTGGCACTAAGTATCTTGACCCAAATGATTACTTCACTTCACATCTAGATATACTATTGAAATGAAAAGAAGGTCTGTCCAAAACTCTAGTCCAGAAAATAGGTCAAAAAAAGATCATGGCACATCTACAATCTGGAGCTCATGAACATAATTCATACTCTAATATGTACAACAAAAATAAAGGGTGATGGAGGACGTCTTTTGTGAAATGGATTAAAGACCACGGAATTAAGTAATCTTAAGTATCATTCTGCTGCAGTGAGTTGAATTTTATGGCAGAAGAAATAAGGACAATGTGTAAAAAAAAGATTTCCAATCTTATAATTATTACTAAAAGATGTCAAAAAAGAGAAGGGAACAAAGTAGTGAAGCTGACTGGCATAACATGTCCAAATTGCTTCATAACTAGTTTGAAACGCATTATTCATGCATCAAATAGAAATTTAAAGGTTCAAAAATGACAAGAAATTTCACATAACTGACTCAATAACTGCACATGCAAATATTTTGAACAACATTTTTATTCCCTTTATTTTAGACACACTAAAAATCCCAGGTATTATTAAAAACTGAATGTTTTCCGGATCTAATCTAATTCTGCTGTTCATATTTATTCTACAAATAATATGGGGTAAATTACCAAACCTATTCTGTATCCAGCCGTAACTGTGATGCCAGAAATGCATTTGTGTACAATAGCACAGTTTTAAAATCCAGTCTGCAGGTACATAGATAGACATTATTTTTGTTGTTCACGGTGATTTTTTTTTGTATTTTCTAGGTGAATATATCATTAAATGATCAGGCTTTAATAAATGTCTTGGTTTGAAATAAAAAGTAATTTTGCAGACACTATTTGATTTTAATGAATGTGCCTCTCCTCCCACTAAAGTCAATGGGACTTATAACCCTAACTACGATGAGAACAATGATGTGCCTCGTGTGTTTTCTCCAATTTTTCCTCATATTTCATATGTAAATTCAGGGGGGAGGAAAGAGACAGAAAGGCAGAGCACCCTTTCTTTGGGAATTTCAGTGAAATAAGCTCGGGGTAGTCTTTATTTTTCTTTTGGGAAAACTCTCTTTACACAGTGATTACTGTAACCCAGTAAACATGACCTTATTATACTCTTCACATAATTATTAAGGATACTGATAGCTTTCTTATTCTCATCTTGGTTTTATTTTCTCTTTCTTATTGTAATTTATAAAGGTAAATTATTACAAAGTTTTGTATGTCAAGGGAATAACAAGCTTGTGCTAATCTCTAGCATGGCTATAACGCAGCTTGATGGCTGTGATTCAGCAGTAGCTACACAAAGAACCAAAAGGGCAAAACAATAACAGAGAAAAAATTAAAAGGCTACTTGTTTTAAAACCCACATTTATTATGACTATATAGAAGTGAAGGTAACTGCTAACCTTGGCCTGATAAAAGGAATAGTGTAATGATTATCTATTCACATTCAACATTTACACTCCTTCAATAATAAAATATTTTGAAACCAACACCAAAACAGGCCATTACACGATGGGGGGATAGTGCTTGAGAGTTGCTCACATCCTCCTTCTTAGTGCTGAAGTGTTCTGGTAATTGCGAGGTCAGCGTTGCAAACGTATAAAGAAGTATGTCTTGTAAAGAGGAGGAAATATGCTTCTAAAACATATAATGTATGCACAGAGTGGATGAAAAATATTTTCATTGGGATTCACCCTACTGCCTGCAGTGTGTCGAAATGTACTTTGCTCTCCTATTTCCAGATTTTAAACTATATTTGCCCTCCTTTTTCTGCGTAACCTTTCTGAAGAAAATATTTGAGGTGCAGCTAAAATAGACTTTATGTTAACTCTTATGCTTCAAGCAGAGAGAGGAATAAATTTTTTACTCTCCTGCCAAAGTGAAAAGCTGAGAAGCAATTCGTTTCACTGAGACTCTGCTTACAGTTTTGGGGGTTCCTTCCTGTTGAAAACTTCTTTCTAATCTTCATGCAGCATTTTACTGAATGTCAATCTATACTTTAAAAATCTGCTGAAGAAGGCAAGAAAATGAATTACTGAAAGACTGAGGTATTTTGTTACTGGTTCTCAGTCTGAGATCCAGATTCTATTCCCTCTTCTACCTGAAGCAATTTACACTCATGTTTCCCACTTGCCAGAAGAGTGCCCTCACTATCAGGATAGTCAGTCTTTTTGGGTGGGATCTGTCAAACTCTCTTGTTAAACCTAATCCAACTCTCACAGGAGAATCCTACTTTCTGATTAATACATGAGGGCTTTATCACCTGCATTAAGAAAGGTAAAACAACACCACAGTGAAAGACAAGTCTCATTTCCTCCTCCCTTCTCTTATTGCACACTCCCATCAGCCTCTTTGTATTTGGACTAGACCATGGAGAGGGGACGTCAGACCAGCTTCCTAGACTAAAAGACTTGTTTCATACAGCAACAAGTTATCACCAGGGCAGTGGGGATTAGCTATTTTAATGTCAAGAACTATTTAAGTATAATATGCTTAGAGAACAAAATTGTGAGAAGCTCCTTGGGATGTTACTTTAGGGCACACATTTTGGATTTGCAATGCCAATTAATGCTTACCTATTTTGTACAAAATACAGAAGGATTAGGATTAGGAAATACAGAAGGAGAGGATTAGACCCAGGTCAATGCAACCCAAATACATTTAGACCTACTGAACGCTTCAGTAGATACTTACAGGGGATGCTCCATGATGAATCATGTCTCCCCACCTCATCTAAAACTATTTAGTGAGAGTTATAAATTTGTGCATAGTTTTGTGAAGAGTGACATTCATGAAATTGTTCTTGCTTATCCTTAAGATTGAATTAATTATCAGTCAACTCCATTAGATGAGTCATGGCAACCATTAGAGTTCACTCAAAGTTGATATTTTGTAAGGTTCAGAATATGTGTTTTCCACTCCTTTTATCTTTTGGTATGGAAACTGTCTTCTAAGGATCCTGCCTTTATTTAAATACAAACATGAACATAAGTAACACTCTCAGACCACAAAATCGAAGAAAATTTTTGGGGCTTGCAATGACCGCTCATTAATTCTCAATATATATTTTTAAAGAGTCTTTCCATATATTTTAATAACTTTAACTCTTTCTTTTTGTCAGAAGAGAGGAATATAATTAAGATGTTAATACTTGAGAATACTTGATTTTTAAATCAAACTTGAACTACTATAAAGTAACAATAGCAAATATTAAAATAAACTGCCTTGTTAGAAGCATTCAAAAGTCCTCTTCTCTTGTTAACATTTGCTGATATAATACTCTTCTTTTTTTGGGAAAAAAAAAAAGTATTATTTGGTCTAAAAGTATTTACTATTAAACTAGAAAAGTACAATTTATACCTAGCATAACAAAATATAATTCACATAATTTTACAAGTCTGCATTTTTTGTTTTCTTGTGACATCTTCCTAATTTACAATATTATTCTATTTAAAATAATTAAGTGAAAAACCTTAAAAACAACAATGCTTCCTAACTTAGGAAATTAAGAATTATCTTATTTTTGTTGTCTCCTGTGTAGCATGGGAATGCTCTTCAAATTATACATATATTTATGTAGGTTTGTTGAGCAGATGTGGGATTAATTATATGTTTAAGTGCTTTGTTGAACAGGGGTCCATATCTTGTTAAATTCATATGCCTAAATGGATAGCCATATATATGAGTAAATAGCTTGATAGTGTGTTAAAGTATGAATGTAGCATGGTTATTGATATATAAAACATTTTCCTTTAAATTATCAGCTCTAGTGAATCATGAAGTGAGTAGTTGCCCAGTCAGTTGCGCAATTTCCTGTTTCAGACATGGAATAAATTTACCTCAAAAATATCTTCTCTGGCTTTTAAATAGCGATAATATAAACAGATGAGAGAATGGATTTGTTCTCAGGAAAAGCAGGAAATGATATTGAGCTACAGCAGAAACAGCAACAAGAATGAAAGTGTACATCAGCTCATGCAATCAAACTTAAGTTTATGATACTCAAGAGGAAATCAACAATAAACCCCATTTCAAATAAAATAAAGGAAGTTACTTTCATTTCTGTGTTGCTCATTTCTTCAGGAAAGTGCCAGTAGGTATTCTTTCCAGCTTGCCTGCAAGGCAGATGAAAGGCTCCTCAGATTAATTACTGCTCAGTTGTGACAGGCTTGGGAGATGGTTTCTATTCCAGAGCCTACTTTTTTTCTTTTTCTTTTTCTTTTTTTTTTTTTTTTAATGGTGGTTTTCCTTCATTTCTGTCTGATCTCTGACTCACCACTGTGGAATGAAAAGAAAAGTTTTCTGTGCACTGCCCAGACTAACACAAATGTTATCCTGATGGTAGCATAGGATTAAATATATATTTCTTTTTTCTTAAGCATTTGTATCACTGTTTGTAGCAGACCCTCTACTCTATGGAGAAAGCCTGAGATCCTTCCCAAAGCACCTTGACGTGCAGTGAAATATTGGTATTTGAATTAGAGCCTAATCAGGAGCAGCAGAGAAAGTGACGTGTTTCAGCTCTGTCTTTTTTGTAGCCAATTACTCCAGGCTCCTAGTGTTCATGTCTTCCATGTACTTTCTTTAATTAGCACTTTATTAGTTTGGCTTCAGAGAGCCGGTTCTGGAGAAAACTTTCCTGAAGCTGCCAAATGGTCACAAGCAGGAGGTGATTAAATTTAGTCTTAAGCAATAGGCATCTGCATGCATTCTTTGAATCTCAGTGTGCTTTAAAAGATGTGTTCCCAATAATTTATGCCCAGAGGGAAGTTATGCTGTCAGCAAATGCATCTGAAAAACCGTCTCACATTATTACCACTGTCTATATGCTATTCATTTAGATATATTTTAACGATAAGATTCTTGACTCCTCCCCATTAAGCTCAAGTTGATTTATGTTAATGGCAAAGGAAATATGAAATGCAGGGGCCCACTTTTTGGTGGGTTGGACAGGGAAAAAAAGCAGCAATTTCTGTTCAGTACAATCCTTTTTTATTGCTTCCATTATGGGTAGGTCTGTTGTCTTCATTTTATAGCTATTAACCCCGATATTGTTTTCAGAGGTGATTATTAAGGAGGACTATGCTAATCAAAACAGCAAAAGAATTGAATAAACATAGGCGATTTATTAAAACACAGACCATTTTTTTCTGTATTTATTGAGAAATGATAAATTCAACAGAAGATGTATTTGTAAATCCTGTGGGTTTATATATTCGCAAATGGTAGTAATGTCAGTGAAAACTTTTTGTTTAATTAAAGGCTAGACGGCTGGTCAGGCTCTTTGGCCCATCAGTTGCCTGCCATGCAGTGTGCCTCAGAAGGCAAGCAGGGAGCCAGCAGTCCAGGCTGTCTGAGGGTAAAGCACGAGGGGGGACACTTCTTATTTAAATAGTATGGGGTTTATTCCATTTCTCAGCGACTGATCTCAAGCAGGTGAATTTGCTTGTGTTTTGTTGTTGCTTTTAAAAAACCCACCAACCCCTGTCAGCAGGTCTATGCATAGACAAGGTAGACCTTCTCCTGAGAGGAAGAGTCTGCGTTTCAGAGTCTCTGGGTGGCACCTGCTGCCGGATATTCCCCTTGTCAATATTGCTCTGCATTTTCCCTCGCTGGAGTTGTAGTCTGGAGGATGAGCAGCAGGACCACAGTATTCTAGCTGCTGGAATATCCTTTTGGCAGTTTAATGAATTTTTCGAATGTTACTACAGAAGTTGTCTAACACGCGCTTTCCCATTTAATAGCAGTGTTGTACGTGAACAGGTGACTCATGGCTTTGCTAGTTCACGAGCATGAGTTCTGGTAGAAGTTATTGAAAAGATGATTATTTACTAGCAATTTACGAGGTCTATGTGTTGGTTCATAGCTATACTATGCCTCAACTGATTTAAGCAAATTAAAATATTAAAAGAATGCAAAGGCATTTATTTTGAATCACTTTATTTTTTCTTATGCCATAGCTAAAAGAAATATTTTATTGTAGCTAATAAAATCCATAAACAAATTAAGAACTTGATTCACTATCCTGTACATAAATACTATGTGTGAATTCGGTAGACTCATTTGTATTTTTAAAGGAGGATGTTCAACGCAGAGGTCGGCAACCTGTTCTGACATACACATTAAACAGTCATTTATATCTGTGCAGAGGGAGTACAAAATGCTATGGAAGGCTAACCTGAGGGCACAGTCCTGGGTTTCTTTACACACACATCTCAAATGTAAAGGAAGCAATAATGAAGAATTCTATCTTAACACTAGCCAATAGCATTTTGTTCTTTATAGACAATACCTTAGAAAGAATAAGGAAGCAATACCTGACAGTGAAAACTGCTAGAAGATACTGTTCAATCAGTTGCTATCATACCTATTAAATCTTTTTTTTTCCAAACACTACATTTTTGTAATACTCCACAAAGCACAGCAAAAATCCCAAACAACTCTTTTTTAATATCAGTCAAGATTAATTTTACAACAATCTTATAGCTAAGTGTTTATCTGCTTTTACTGCTATCAGTCTCATATTTTGAATGAATTCAGTGACTTGTGATGCCACGGTCATACATTTTCAGCTGGTAGGTGGCAGAACTTCCTTGGAAATGAGCAAAGATTAACATTTAGCTTCATTCATCAACAGCATCAACAGCACTAAGACTAGCTGAGGTTTGACGGGATCACTAGAGCGCTATAAGCAACGAAAGCTAGAGCTCTCACTAGTGCTGTCATGTCTCATAAGCAAGGCTGCTGCATTATGCATGACTGTATCTGCAAAAAAACTTGTGAAAAGCAAAAAATTATAGTTTCTGCACCCGTTCTGGTGCTTTCAAAGCTGTACAGCATTAAATCTCTTTTGAATTGCAATTGGTTGGTTTAGAATCAGTACTACTTGTAATGTGAGGGTTTCTCCCAAACCCAGATGTCGTCACAAAGGAGAGAGGAAAAGAAAATCACTATAAAGCTGCATCCAAAGGTGTTTTGGGGAAAAAAGGTAAGGATGCTTTGTAAGAGGCAAGCACAAAACTCCAGATAATACTCATTTGGTACAAAAGGGAACGCGTTGGCTAAATCACAGGTTTTAACCTACACTTTCTTGTGCAGCCCTAGATGAGTTCTGAGACAAACTCGTGGTATGAAAAATTAAAGTGAAATTGTCTTCTCATGCTGTATGGACACATTTCTACTGCCAAACCAGTATGTATTACGTACAAAGAAACTGTGAATGTACACAGCGAATGAAATCAACAAACTATATTTACAATGTGTGAAAGAGCTGAATTCTGACTATTAAACAAATCCATCTTCTCTGTTCAGTAACAACCATATTATACACTTTATTCATTTATGTTTTCAATGTTAGTCTTTACACTTTATATTCAGCATGAAAAATACTTAGCTTTCTGTCTAATAATCTGCCTATCTATCTTCTGTCTAGCTATTATTTTTATTTCAAAATGCTTTCCCTAAAACAGCTTGTGCCATTTCCGTAGCATAAACAGGAAATATTTCATTGAGTGGTGAAATACATCTACTTCTAGGGATAAAAAATATAGAAAAACTCAAATATCTCTAGCACAAGAGGAGAATGACATTTTCAGTTCAAAATGATGGAGTAATTTTTATTTTTTCAAATTACAATTAAACATGTTGGGATTTTACCAAGACACAAGCTACTTGACGTGAAGGACAATGGATAGACAGCTCATCCGTGGATCAAGGATAGTATACATAATCGAATAGGAAAAAGTATCATAGAGTTTTATGTATTAGTATGAGTCAGAGTATTTTCACATACTTAGTCCTTTAAACTTAGAATTTCAGTGTGTTCATATTTGTGAGTAGCAGAGAAAAAAAGTCTTATATGAGTTAGAAAATACTTCTTATGACTGCAAATAGTAGTTGTTCAGAATAGATCTTTAAACGCTTTTCTGGCTGATTTGGGTGATTCTGGATTTTATCTTGTTTTAGTTTTGTTCTGTCAGACTTTTTTAAGAGGGACATTACTTAAATTACATGAACTTAAAATACATGAACTACTCTTTCATTAGCTAGTCAAAATCCTACATTAATAATATATTTAAACTTCATTGACTTACTGAAATAATTTTCTGTCCATGTCTAAAGTTAATGGTGATCTAGATTTTAGCACCACTTTATCATTTTTAAGTAGCAACATTAAGTACTTACACAAGACAAAAAGTTCAAAATACTTCACAGATAATACCTGATTAAAATTCAAAGCAAGCATTCTAGAAAACAATGTATTTAACTCATTTGTTACAAAATATTTTTTTCTGTTTGACTCCAAAATTTAATAGGAATAATTTTTTATTTATTATATATACATCATTTTTATGCAGTTACAATATTTATCCTATCCTAAAGGGAGGAGGAGCAGAAGAAGTGAACAAGTGAAGAAGAAGCTTACAGTACTTGCATGCATTAAGTTTAGCTGCTTCTGAGAAATGAAATTCAGAAATAGCTTCTAGAGTCTTTATTCTTACCACCAAATGCCTCTCAGCACTTTTAAAAAGTGTTGTTATTCTGAAAATGGAAAAAATACTGAAAACCTGTGCTGCCTGTATTTGCAATCAACATTTTAATCTATTTTTTGTTATTAAACCCAGGATTTTATTCAATTCAAACATTTAATTACATTTTAATTTTATTTAATATTATGAAAAAGTAATGAAAAATAATGGACCTGTTTTATCATTTCTAAAATAAGAAAATTCTTATTACTTTCTAGTTTAAGGAATTTTTGTTTCTTTCTCATAAAACCAATCTTAAAACCAGAATATGAATTTATTTCAGCTTATTGGGTGCTAGAGGTGTGCTAGACTAAAAAGCAAACAAGATCCTTCAGATTTCAGCAATATAAATAAGTGGTGTCTGCCAGAAAGCATCAACAATGACATTTAATTTTTTAATACTTTCCCATAAAACTACTTCTGATTTACAATAATACATAATAATACAAAAATGACATAAAGTTAATTGTGAATAATCTTTTCTAAAAGCTAGAACATTATTAAATGATCAGTTTTAGTGTGTAAATACAAGCTGTTTTTTGTCAGTTTATGGAGTAAGTCCGCAAATAAGAAAGGAAACACAGAATCATTATATGTGGGCTCATTTAAATGAATGCCTAATATTTAAAGTTATTTGAATATTTGAATACTTAAGGTCTTCCTCTTTGCTTTCGTCTTTTTTCTAATGACATTCTTCTTTTTATATTTTATGATTTATTTAATTGGTCTCCAATTCTGACATTAGAGCTTGACTGGCTCTGTAGCAATTCTTTCTTTGGGGATCTCTTTTGGTATGCTTCATTTAGTGGCTATCTCTAAGTTCATCACATTGTTGCTCACTAGGAAACAAGAAACAGAAGATAATGAAAGGAGCCAAGTGTAGCCAGCCAGTACAGAAAGCAAAGCATCAACAAAATCTGAAAGTGAGGCACCTCAGGGCAGCCCAAAAGAATCCACACCTTCACTTTCAAGTAACACCATTACATACATGAAAATTAAAAGAAAGAAAATACCCAAAGCTGATAATGGAAGTAAAGTGGTATTGACTACAGTGAGAAACAAGTGGTGATGATGAGAGATTTCAAGTGACACAGTCAGAGTAGCAAGTTAAAAAGAGAGATTCATCAAATATATGCAGTGCAAGCAAGATCATCATCTTGCTGGAAAGAGAAAAGAAGTATTTTTTATATATATATTCAAATATACAACTGTCAAAAGAACTGTAAGGCAACCCCATCTTACTTGTATGCTATTTTCCTTGAATTTTGTAGAAAACAATGCTATCTGTATAATGTGGAGTTAGAGACTTTCTTTTTGCTGGAATTTTCTTTGAAAAGAAGTGATGCAGAAACAGAGCAACTTTCTGTGTCAGGTTCTGGAAGGACAAAGAAAAAAATAAAAAGGAGGAAATAGGTAATTAAAATTATCTTGCTAAGCATAAAGCATGTTGCACAATTGCATACTATTAGCAGTTTAATACCCAGAGGTTGTAGCTAGATTTGCTTACTGATGTTTCAAGGACTACCTTTTTTACATATAACATTAAAAACCTTGCCTGCTTATTCCATGGTCTGTCTAGCATGACTTTAGGGACTGTACAGTTGTTTCAGAATGTCTTTCCTATAAGAATACATTTGCAAAAGGATCTGGAAAAAGTCTATTTCTTCTTCTTCTTCTTCTTCTTCTTCTTCTTCTTCTTCTTCCTTCTTCTTCTTCTCCTTCTTCCTCCTTTTCTTTCTCTTCTTTCTCTTTTTTTCTTTTTAATTTCTATAAAATTACCTCTTTATTTAGCGTTTCTTAAAATGGGATGAGTGCTAGATGGGAACTCTGGTAATCTTGATTTTATTCCTGGTTCTGCAACTGCATAACTTCAATTACATTCCTAAAGATCTTTGAGCCACCGTCTTCCCATCTGTAAAATAGGAATAATGATAACTCAGAAATACTCCCTAAATGCAGACAATTCTTATCATTGTATTTAAAAAAAATTAGTAATCACATGTAAAATGGACAGGCAGAATGATTCCTTTGCCATTAAATGGACAAGAAAACAAAAAATAATTTTATTTCCCTTACACAGTTTTATACAAATAATTAAGTCAGAAGTAGAGCAACCCAAAGTGAGTAAGCAGAAAGTAAGCATTCCCCATGAGCATGTCTACACCTCACAATGTGGGCAGTCCAGTCAAGACACCATTGTTCTTCTTGTCGTCACACCTTTGCTATATTAGATGATAAGCTCACATATATGAACGAGCTGTGAAAGGAGGGAAGGGGAAGACTGGACTATGATGCAAGTCTATTCTCCCAAGTGGCAAGCGATAGAACAAGCGGAAGCGGCCTCAAGTTGTGCCAGGAGAGGTTTAGATTGGATATTAGGAAAAAATTCCTCACTGAAAGGGTTGTCAAGCATTGGCTTGCCTAGGCTTGCCCAGGCTGCCTAGGGAAGTGGTTGAGTCACCATGTCTGGAGGTATTTAGAAGACATGTAGAATGGCGCTTAGGGACATGGTTTAGTGGTGGACTTGGCAGTGTTAAGTTAACGGTTGGACTTGATGATCTTAAGGGTCTTTTCCAATCAAAAGGATTCTATGATTCTATGATTCTGTGTTGCAGAGTGCCTTAGTGCCTCAGCCTTTATGGTGGGTTAAACTTGGCTGGCCACCAGGTGTCCACCAAACTGCTCTATTGCTCCCCTTTCTCAACAGTGAAAGAAAATACGACAAAAAGCTTATTGGTAGAGATAAGGACAAGGAGATCACTTACCAATTACTGTTATTGGTAAAACAAATTCTTCTTAGGGAAATTAATTTAATTTATTTCCAATTAATCAGAGAAGGATAAACAGAAATAAAAACAAATCTTAAAACACCTTCCCCCCACCCCTCCCTTCTTTCCAGGCTCAACTTCATTCCCAACTCTTCTACCTCCTCCACCTGAGCGACACAGGGGAATGGGGAATGGGGGTTGTGGTCAGTCCATAACAGCTCCCGTCTGCCACTCCTTCCTCCTCATACTGTTCCAGCGTGGGGTCCCACCCATGGGATTCAGTCTTTCACCAACTTCACAGATCCTTCCCACGGGCTGCAGTTCTTCAAGTCTCTCCACGGGGTCCAGTCCTTCATGAATGGACTGTTCCAGCGTGGGTTCCCCTACAGGTTCACAGGTCCTGCCAGAAAACCTGCTCCTGTGTGGGCTCCTCTCCATGGGCCGCAGCTCCTGCCAGGAGCCTGCTCCAGCATGGGCTCTCTATGGGCTGCAGTTTCCTTCAGGGCACATCCACGTGCTCCAGCGTGGGGTCCTCCATGTGCTGCAATGTGGATATCTCCTTCATCATGGACCTCCATGGGCTGCAGGGGAACAACCTGTGTCACCATGGTCTTCACCATGGGCTGCAGGGGAACAACCTGTGTCACCATGGTCTTCACCATGAGCTGCAGGGGAATGTCTGCTCCAGCACCTGAAGCACTTCCTCCCTCTCCTTCTTCACTGACCCTGGTGTCTGCAGGGCTGTTTCTTTCACATTTTCTCACTCGTCTCTCCCAGCTGCTGGTGAACAGCTTTTTTTACCCCATCTTAAATATGTTATCACAGAGATACTACCAACAATGTTGATGGGCTCAGCTTTGACCAGAGGTGGGTCCATCTTGGAGACAGCTGGAACTGGCTCTGTCCAACATGGGGGCAACTTCTTGTGTCTTTGTACAGAAGCCACCCCTGCAGCCTCCCCGCTACCAAAAACTTGCCAAGTAAACCCAGTAGAGCCTTTCAATGTGAGAAGCCATCCTGCAAAACTCTTCCTGTGGTCCTGTAGCCTTCACAAGCAACTCTACAACCTTTCACCCACCCACCATGAGGCTGCTATGGCAGTGCCTTTAGCCTCCTATCCCAAGTGCTCATCTCCTCATGGTCTTGCACTTATGGAGTCTGAACCACAGGTATGCTGGGTTTTCTGTGGAAAGGGATTACCTTTGCTATTCACATTGTCCTGTTCTTCCTCTGTCTCCATTCCTTCACCTTGTAGCTTTCAGTCTATAACTCCGTACTAAGATGTCTTCACCCTTCCCATCACAGCTTTTAGTTTACAACTCCAGAACCTAGCAGTAATGTCAATTGCATATTCAGCAAATATTACCCTATAACAGACATGCACAAAGCTTAACAATCAACCAGTGTGCAACATCTGCATCTGGTCAAGTATGTTCCAATAACAGCATCATGGACACGTAGACCCAGTGGGCGGTTTGAGTGCGTCCTGGTGAAAAATGTATAGCTACAAAGCAAAAAGTGTATGGGAGAAATTGCCTGCTCAGCTGGGAAGGGTGCCTGAGAGACAATACTCATCTGGAGTCTGCTGTTGCCTCTCTTCCAAGCTGGCCACTTGGAGGAGGTTTTTACCTTTCTGTTTTACTTTCTTTCTTGCTCTCTCCTTTTTTTTCTTTTCTCTTCTTCCCCTCCAACCTCATAAGGTAACTTTGAGAGGGTCGTATGCCATTAGCTTATCAGTTTATCATTGTGGTTTGCAAGCCAAGGCATAATGAAAGATATACTCACAATAATTTGTGTACTTGACATAATTGTGGATGCTCACAGCATGCAGGGGAGTTGAAAGTCTGAGAAGATTCTGGTACCATTTGAAAATAAGTGGTTCGCACAGACCCCACTGGGCTCAAAATTCATATGTTAACTTTACAGACACACCTACAGAGTGACATATATGCCCTGATATTCTATTAAATTCTGCCAGCTCCTGGTAGTAAACAGGATTTTCCACTGAGAGACATCTAAACTATTTAAAGGGATAATGTCTTTATGTTTTACCACAAAACAATGAACAATTATTTTAGTTTTAGAATAGCTCTTATCTGTTCACAAGAGAAACTTCATGGAAGTTTAGCTCTTGAATCAAACTAGTTCATTCAAGGTTTTCTAGAAAAGGATACAATAAGCAATATCTGACTATATTTAAGTTATTTACTTAGGTCACTTGTAATTCTGGACCTATAACTCTTGTGACACAAGTACCTATAAATGATTGAAAAATTTGTGTTAATTTAAAAAAAAAAAAAAGTTGTCTTCAAAATAGAAATGCCACCTGAAATATCTATTTCCTTTCTTTTTTTTTCTTTTCAGATTTTGGCTGAAAAAATGACAATGAAAAACTCAGTAAATTTTCATCAGCCATAGGGAAAGTATTTAGCTTTTCCTTAAACATTTCTTCTTACACATCCAACATGCTTTCATTTTTAGTTGTCAAAAGTTGGAATAGTTTTTCTTTTTTTTTTTTTTTTCTGAAGTGACAAACTGTTAGAAATAATTTAATGAAGTTTTTTATTTTTATGAAATGTTTTGATGAGGGACAAAAGGCCATAACCTAAACAATGCTAGTATCAATATTCAATGTCATTGCCTTGTAGAGGTAATGTTGTTAATTGTAAAATCGTTTTAAATCTGGTACAGATCTTTGGTACCTTTGTAGGTGCAATGAATATATTGATACAGCATTTTGTGACTTAATTGCTATTCTTCTTGGTCTGTAAAGTTGTAATATATGGAAAATACTGCAGACTTCTATTCCCTGATGACCTATTGAGTACATGAAAAATTGAGAATCCTCAGCTTGCATTTTAATGGCTTGCGTCTAACTTACATTTGTCAGGCATTTGGCTGTGTGTTCAAATTGAATAATGTTGTTTTTAATTGTGACTTAATCAGAGAAGAATAAAATACTGAGCAGTTCAATGCCCATTTTGCACACACAGCTGTACATTTTGTGGATAAAAATATGGCTGTGAAACTAGGCTTCTAGGTTTCTAAGGCTTGTAATCACTAACAGACATTCTGAAAAATGGCTGTAAACTACAATGAGAAAGGAATCTGACAAAAAAGAAATGACTTTTATGAAATCAGATTTTCTAATTTTTCAAGTTTCTGGTTTTGTACAAGTAAAAGTCCAGATGTGGTTGGTTCAGCTGAGATTTTCACTGAAATGCTGCAGCCAACTCAGTAGCACTACTGGCATTCTGTCTCACCATGTTATACATCTGTTGTTTTTGCTGAGCTACTACCCATTTCCTGGTTTGATATCATCATAAAAAATATTTGGAAAGGCCACTTTTTTGATGTTTAACGCTAACAATCTTAACATGAACAATTCTTAATTTTTTTAAAATACTTTAAAGTAGAGATAGCCAAGAGGTGACAGTAGTCCATCCTGTATTTATTCTGTGCTTTATCGTTAGAAGTGTATGCTTGCCTTTCTTTGATAGACACAACTATTTCAAATCAGATAAAGAATTTTTTTTAAGTTTTCAATTGCCTAGCATTCCGAGTACATCTCCCATTCGATCAAAGTCTCAAAGGTCTTTTTCAGAACTAGAGAAAGTAAGTATCTTCTTTAAAGACCCCATCCTCTGAAGATAGCAAGACACGTGTTTAGAAAGTACATGACTAAGCAGGTATGAATGAGACCAAGATAAGCCTTTGATGTTCATGTGCAGTGGGAGGACAGGTATACCCTGTCATCCCAAGCTTAAGCATCCCGTCCCATCCCATGGGAGGTCCATGTCCCAAAAAACCTGCACAATTATCAGCATTATGAGGGATTGTTGCTGAAATTATCCCATAATAACCACAGGGGAAGGCATAGAAGAGAAACAAAGATGTCCAGCTAGCAATAGGGCCAAGGTCAGACATCAAGGGTGAGTTTTTCTCCCCCCTGCATAAAGGTTTTCCCTGTAGAGGTGAGAAGGGAAGCGTGTGGCTGGAGAAGCAGATTATTTTCACTTTGGCTGTGTTTTGCCTCCAACCTTTCTGCCTTGCAGTGAGCGCATGGTTGAGTGTGAGGAAGGGCTTCACATGGGGAACCAGCTGGCGTGGAGAGCAATACCAGGCTGGCTGCAGCACATGAAAGCTGGCAGAGAGCTTTCTTATCTCACAAATAAACTCATGTTTTGCCTGGGAAATAGGGTGACTGGCTGGACTTTTTCCCAAAACACAT
Source organism: Calonectris borealis (assembly GCF_964195595.1). Taxonomy (NCBI): domain Eukaryota; kingdom Metazoa; phylum Chordata; class Aves; order Procellariiformes; family Procellariidae; genus Calonectris; species Calonectris borealis. The sequence goes on from NC_134313.1 coordinate 63,925,807, forward strand.
AACTCTCTCCTTCTGCCTTTGTAAACTGCGGGATGGATGGGTGAGCCTTGAGGAATAAGACAGGTCTGTCCTCCATCTGAGAGTGTTGGAGGATGGCAAAGCTGTGCCAATGGTCAGAAATACGGTGTGCTGCTTTCTTAGTAAGAAACTTATATTGTTGAATAATAATATTACCAACCAGCCCATAAACAGCTAACAGTCTCTAGTCCCTGGAGGCAACAACAAAAGGAATATAATTATACCAGGACCCAGAATGCAATGCAGATACTTTTTACCAAATCCAGAAACAAAATTCAGGTTTGAGGTCAAGCACTACTGTGGGAAGACTTCCTGTGCTGAGCAAGTCCACAACAACATATTCAGTGTGATAAGATACAGTCTTAACCAGGAGTCACTGCTTCACTCAGCTGTTTCTGTGGCAGAATGAATTTTATCCATATCTTCAGAAATATTGGATCAGAAATGAACTGACTTCTTTCCTTTACCAAGCAAAAGGCAACTGAAGCACAGATGATACAGCAGCAGCCAGGGCTCTGTCAAAGGACAGGTAGTTATACAATCCCTAAAAAAAATAAGTGGTCTTTGCTTACTTATGGGAAGGTCCAGGATAGTCAGACACAGGTCATAAAGTCTTTTTAAATATTGATCACAGATATTGAGGAGAAACTCAATCAATGGACCAATAAATAGGAAGGCAGGGCTGAGAGAGGAGCTGAAGTGTGTGCTTATTCTAGACACCAGATTTTTTTGTAGAGAGATGCACAATACATACAGCTGAAGCTTATATATATCTCACACGATATTTGTCTCAGGCTATGAAATGAGCAAAATTAGAGAGTTGGTGCTGGAAGCCATTAAAAGAAGTTGTCTGGCACAATTAGACTTTTGTAATGTGATTTTTTTTCTGATTAGTCCTCGTATAAACCACTCGGTTCCTGCACCATTTAGGTGGATAGCTGAGTCATGAAGAAATTTATTGAATTCTATTTTAGGGCCAGACTGAGAACTGCAGAACTTAATTGTACGATCTGTGATATCACAGCTCCTGGAGTAGAGGTTTCTACATGGGGTATGGGAAGAAAAGGGTACGATGTGGCTGGGGAGTGCAAAAACCTGCAGTGGGAAGCCCAGATGTAACATCCGTACCCCCAGCCTCTGAACACATAAAGTAAGAGAGGACAAGAACTGCAGGAGTATGGCTAAACTAAGTTGTGCAAAGCTAGTGTAGTACACATTTGTTTCTAACAGGATCTGCTAGTACCAAGAGCTTGCCTTTTCACAGGGAGGGAGTTACTACAGGAAAGGGGTGTCAGTTCATGACAGTACTGTTTACTGACATGAATTGTTAAAGATCTCCTGGTAAATCAGGATTTAATTTGTTCAGGGTTGGTTTGGTTATTTCACATGGAAATAGGGGCCCATTAAGTTAGGGTTATCAATGGTGACATCTGAAAGCATACATATAAAAGATATAAAAGATCCACCTGCAGAAGGTAAATCAATGGTTTATATGTGCTAAATTGTTTCATTTTATCCTTTTTTTCAGGGTTACATTTATGGGTCACAGTAGTTGGAGACCAGCTGTGTGATCAAAATATTGTAGCCTTGGCTCACAGCAGGTTCTCTCTTCTTTTTCTGAGTTTTCCTGGATGGAGATTTATTAGAATGGAAGCTGTCCACAAGATAGGAACCATTAAAGTAGGAATCATGACTTGCACTGTGTATGTTATTGCAAACAGTTCCCAGGGGAGTTAATAAGGTTGTGGCCTAAGTAAAACACAAAACTCTTCACTACATTTTGTTCTACTAGTATTTTGGGGAAAAGGGATTAGGATCAAAACAAAATAAGATTTTTTTTTTAGCCTGTGTTTTTAAATTAACACATTGTAAAATTTGTACTGAAAAGATATTTATAAGGTAATTTTTTTTTTTTCCTCAGATGGTTATAAATGTAAACTACTATTTTTCCATATCAAATTAATTCAGGTTTGGAGTTTTTAAGGTGGGGACTGTCTCTGATTCTGTTTTTAATATTCCCAGCACAATGTGAATATCCACACTACTAGTATGAGGCAAAAATAAGTTATGTTTATGATCATGGAAAACTTTGCAATTGCAATCTTTTCTTAACTAAGTTTTTAAGAAATCTAAACTATATAAAAAATAAAAGCACCACTTATTTTTGAAATCTTATTTGCAAAGCAGTGGTATTAAAATAGAGATAAAATTTGTATTATTACATGTAGGTAACCATCAAATCCTATTCCACAGAGAGCATGTGATGAAACAGTATTCATCTGATACCTAATGATAAACCTATACAAATATCCTGGTGTGTTCTCTGTAGCGTATTTATGATCTTGTTGTGTCTGGTCCAAGTTTCTTGACATTCTGAGTACCCCTTTGGGGAAATATGACATCTTGCAGTAATGTACGCTGTGCATGTCAAAAAACAATGCCAATCTGCTTCTGCTACTCTGAGTTTTAAAAGTGGAAAGAGCAGGCTGCTCATTTTTTAACATATGCAGGATGGTGATGTTTACAATACCAGCTGGAAAAGCAAGTACTTGTACAAAACAGTGCATGGAGACAACAGAACAGGAGGAAGAAAAAAAAACAACCCTCAAATTTTATATACTAAACAAGCACTGAAAATGCTTGGTGATCTTGGACTTCGGTGGTACCCCCCAAACCTTACAGGCTAAAATAATATGGCTCTGAAATACTTGGGGTTGTGGAACATATAAAGAGCTTTGTATTGTTAGTTCCAGATTTTCCCATTTATTAAAGGCACCCCCCACCAAAAAAAAAAACCAAAAACCAAACACTGCCCCCCCCCCCATCCTGGTTTCAGCTGGGATAGAGTTAATTTTCTTTCTAGTAGCTGGTATAGTGCTGTGTTTTGGATTTAGTATGAGAAGAATGTTGATAACACACTGATGTCTTAGTTGCTACTAAGTAGTGTTTATACCATCAAGGACTTTTCAGCTTCCTATGCTCTGCCAGGTGCACAAGAAGCTGGGAGGGAGCATAGCCAGGACAGCTGGCCAACGGGGTATTCCGTACCATATGATGTCATGCTCCATATATAAACTGGGGGGAGTTGGCTGGGGGGCAGTGACCACTGCTCGGGAACTGGTTGGGCATTGGTCAGCGGGTGGTGAGCAATTGCATTGCGCATCACATTATCTATATTCTTATTCTTATTTTTATTTTTATTCTTATTCTTATTCTTATTTTCCCTTCATTTTCTGTTCTATTAAACTGTCTTTATCTCAATCCACAAATTTTGCTGTTTTGTCTTTTTTTTTCCGATTCTCTCCCCTGTCCCACTGGGGCGGGGGCGGGGGGGGGTGAGGGAGCAGCTGTGTGGTGTTTGGCTGCCTGCCAGGTTAAACTACAACACCTCCCCCAAAAAACCCCAAAACCTAAGAAAAAATGAAAATATAAGTAAGAAATAAAATAATTACTGGGAAAATATGTAGAATAAAATATGGCCTGGTTAGCTTCAAGGAGTCTCTTTACCTAATATTAAGAAATAAATTGTTAGATAAGGTAAATAAAATCTTGTAAGTCTGAAAACTTAGCTCTAGAGGTTTTGATGATTTCAGCAATGGATATCATAGTTCAGCTGGTTCAGCTAAGAATTAGCTTTAGCTTGCTTGTAGTATAAATTAGGTCATGAAAAATTCTGTCCTGATGTGATTACATTGCTTAGAATATTTCAGCAGGCTCATCTAGAGCTAGCCCAGGTATTTCTATACTTCACAAAACCTACTATCCTTATATGCTTCTAAGAATATTTAGAAAGAACCCAAGAGAACACTGACATGATACTTTGTGGATAAAATGACACTTAGTTGCATGTGATTTCCAGCACTTATCCAGTACTTGGATAACAAAAGAAATCTGAGTAAAATCTTCTGTCTTAAACAGCAGCTTCTCAGGTTTCTGTTTATAAATGGACATGTAAGTTATCTCCCCAGTGATATTTATGTTCCCTTTGTAAGTCTAATTTTTGTCTATCCATTTCTTTATTTTCGTTTTGCATTCACTTAGAATCAAGAAAATATGAGCACACGCATTAAATTTATAATGCTAACCGTTTGAGTTGCATGGAAAACTTGAAAAGAATGATAGATTGAATTTGTGTATAGACCTATATCTGCTCTGTGTCTTCTTCATTTATCCTGGCTTCACTCTGTACTGTAGCAACAATCTCCTTTTCATGGTGTAAGACTATGATGTAAGTCAAGCCGTCCAAGGAAAAACAAAACAAAAGAAACAAACGGGGTAAGATAATAAATACCTTCACTAAAAATAAGCTAGATATTTACTGCAGTATTTAACAGCAGAACTGTTCAGCATGCCCTGTGCAAGAAACCATCTTCTTTTTTATTAGTAGAATAATGGAGAATGTCTTTCAGGGAAGGAAAAAAAAAAAAAGGTAGGTTCTTATTAGTACATTTTGAAAACCCAAGACCTTTATTTCAGCACCTAAATGAAGAATTAGGACTCTAATTAAAAAAAAAAAAAACAAACAACAGAACAACAACAACTGTATCAACCATATATAACATGTTGCAGGTTGCAGAAATCATTCTCCTGAATTATAACAGTCAAAACACTTGCTGATCTTAAATTAGATTCTTTGGAACCACATATCTCAGCAGAGCAAAATGAAGCTACTGTCATTCAGACAGACAATCTAAGTGTCATTCAGTATGTGATAATGTAAAAACTGAGGTAATTTTTACTTTTGGACTTCTGGTTTAAAAAAATTACACAGCTCTTCATAGGAGTATTTTCTCTGTTGCATTCAGCAAAAATATTATAAAATAAAAAAGTCACATCTTTTTTTTTTATCTTACTTCTAAATGAATGACTATATAACTATCAAAAACATTGGAAATATTCCATCAAAGTGGTCAGTACAAGATACAGCTTTAGGAATCAAGTTGTCTTTTCAAAGAGGGAATAGGATGGATAGTCTAGACAGAAGAGAAATAGTTAAAGATATATTTTACTTTTGTTTTTTTATAAATTGATTTATTAAACAGTACACTACACAGTAAGATTCAGTGCCATTGTGTGGAGTATTTAGACAAATATTAACTACAATTCAAGTTCATATTCCACATTTCATATTCTAGGAACAGAATATTTAGACATGATGATCACTGGATCAAAATATGAACATTGGTGGTGACTTTGCATCAAATGTTATCTCTGAAAATTAAAGATGTTATTATATAATATGTAATAAAAATTTAATTTCTTTTTTTTTGTTCTTCCTCTTCAGTTGGATAAGATAAGAAATAAGAACAATAGTACAAGGTATAACGACAAAGAAATATATACAAATTCATCAGCAATGTAGAAAATGACTAACTTGAGAAAAATATGGGTGAGTGATTGATTCTAGAACTAAAAAAAAAAAAAACCCAAGGATATCACTGAACCAAAAAATCAAAAACCTACAAAATAAAATAATCAGGGTGTTAGACAAAGGAAAATATTTACAGTAAACCAAAATGAGATATTTGGAAGAGGAAAAAATTTAATAATAAAAAAATATATTTTCAAAGAACTTTAAAACTTCATTTACATTGTCTCTTTCTGAAAGCACAAGAAGGATATTAGTTATTTTATATTCACAGACATCTCTTTGAAACGTGTATGGAATGAAATTCACAACATACTATTCAAATAGAAGTGGCTGCACTGGGGAGGTCTACAGACGAGAACTTAGATCTTCCAAAGACTATAGTAGACAGGGTATTGTAGCACAAGGATTGAATTAACTTCTGCAGATTTTATATTTCTAAGCAAGAACAATAAAGGTGTCTCATGCAGGAGTAAGTTTTCAGAGTTATCCAACACCTACCAATGCAATGGCGCCTCATGGAATATTTATTGCATTTTTTCCCTATATTATGCAAATAGCCCATTGAGCCACTTGAGGTAAAACAACAATATTGATCAAGCACTCAAGCATCATACTCCTCAGAGTGTCATTTCTCTGAATGGGACAAAGAAAAAAAGTATCGTAGTTTAAAGTCTGCAACTTCCTTTAATATGAATATTTTCACTAGAACCTTTTGCAAATATTTATTCCAGTTTTTTACTTCTTCCTGTGATTAGTGTCATGATTTTTGCATAAATATTTGAAGGATCATATAGTAAAACTGTGTTTTCCCTAGCGGTATGTGAAAAAATAAAAGTATCTTGATTAGATCGGATATTTCACTGATGAGAAGTAACTGTCAGAGGGAAATATGAAGAACTTTATAACAATTTAATAGAGACTTTTGCACATTGTGTTGGAAAGCAATTAAAGTTTAGTAATTAATAATTCTATAGATTGCTTGTAAAATATGAAGTAAAATAAGACTTAGTCCTTTCCATTTATAATGATAAACTGTTATAAAACTAAGAACAAAAATGAATCAAAATCTTATCCTTACTTAAAATACTGTCAGCAATAAATTATAAATTATATAATGAAAATCAGACACAGAAGACTTCTAAATATTAATTTAAGGCTTCTGGGAAATTAATATAATTAAACAGTGAAGAATTAGTTGCTGTTTTTTTAAGAAAGATGCAGATGATGATAGTTTTTGTTCTTATTCTGCACTTCCACACTTAGCAGTAACTCAGTCAAATTCCGTGGGTGCAGCCTGCAATGGAACAAGATGAATACTGCAAAAATTGCTGGTATATATGGTCTGACTTAATATTAGTGGTGTAACTTACTGCCTTGAAGCTTGAATGGAATGCAAAACACAGTAAGCACTGCATAACCAAGAGAAGAATGTTCAAGCATCTTACAGGACACAAAAAATTTCTTTAAAATATCTCACCAACAAAACAGGAGAGGAAAGATATTAAGACGTTGGCCTGAAGTGACGTATTTTAACTTTATGTATATATATAAAATATACATGCATATTATACATATGTGTGAAAATATTTGTATATCTGATCCCATATTGCTTTCTTGTAGGAAATTTTGCAAGTCACTGTGACTGTAGCTGAAAGATGAAGAGAGGAACAGGTACCTGGAGAAGGAAAAGAGAAAGTATTTAGGGGAAAGGAAGCAAGAGGAAAAATGAAGATCAAAATCCATAATGTTAAGAATTAAAGGGCTCTTCAAATACTAAAGTATTTGAAAAAAGGCAGATAAGGAGCTCAGGGGTCATTTTTATTCTAACAGAAGTAAAACTATAATTAAAATTTAAGAGGGAGGGCTGTGGTCTTTGATCCATTCAACTATTACAATTACAATATCAACGTCGTATCAGGAGATAGTCCTAGTCCTTTAAACTTCATTAAGAAAAGATTAATTGTAATATTCCATAGTTATAACATTTTTTTCTCTCAAAAACCACTTTGCATCATGAAATGTATTTTGTTACATAGACGAAACAATAAAACATAGAGAATGGAAAGATTTTCAGTGTAATCAAAGAACTGTTCAATTTAGTCAAGCTGAGATGACTTTTTGCAGAATTTTTCTTTTACAAAACATTGTTTCTAAACTCTTATAGTTTTCATAAAGAATTAAAATAAATTTTGAAAGTTCAATTTTTTAAAAAGAAGGAAATTCTGAATTTTGACCACTTGTGAAATTTGTACCTCTCTGTCCTGGTTTTGGCTGGGATAGGGTTAAATTTCTTCCTAGTGCTGTGTTTTGAATTTAGTATGAGGAGAATGTTGATATCACACTGATGTTTTCAGTTGTTGCTAAGTGCCCTCCTAGTCCAAGGACAGCTCCCATGCCTACTGACTGAGCTAGGTTCACAAGATGGGAGGAAACAATCAGGACAGCCAGCCCAGCTGGCTAATGGGGTATTCCATACCATGTGACGTCATGCTCAGTATATGAAGGGTAGGCGTGATCCAGGAAGTGCCGATCGCTACTTGGTTATCAGTCAGCGCGGGTGGTGAGCAATTGCATTGTGCATCACTCATTTTGTATATTTTATCATTATCATTTTCCCTTTTTTTCCTGTTCTATTAAACTGTCTTTATCTCAACCCACGAGTTTTTCTCACTCTTACCCTTCCGATTCCCTCCCCATCCCGCTGGGGGTGGGGGGAGTGAGTGAGCGGCTGCGTGGTATTTGGCTGCCTGCCAGTTAAACCACGACAGTCCTTTTTGGCGCCCAACGTAGGGCTCGAAGGGTTGAGATAACGACACATCTGACCCGAACGGGTTAAAACAAATTTATTATAAGCATTCATTATATCAGTTTAGTACTCGATGTTCACAATGTTGATTTATTTGCTCTCAGATTTTTTGGATCCGTTCTTGCAGTTTTGGTATGTAGCACCTTACTGGCTGTCTATACTGCTGATTATCAGTTTGTATGTGGGGTTGGTCATCTCTGGGAAATGGATTAAGGTCATTGCTTTGCTATACTGTGTGACCCGGCTTTATGTTATGGTAAAATTATTGTTCATGAGCCTGTACTCAGCACTGCCATCATTCCTGTTCTTCGGGAGCTATCTTTTGGAAACTATTAATAATTACACTTCTTAACGTCTTCACCTCAGAGGATGAATTTAGGGGGGAGACAGGATGGGACACTTTCTCCCACTTGTTCACCTTCCCTTCCATATCTTCAGAAACTCCTTTTTCTTCTATCCTCTTCATGAAGACGTCCACAATATTCCCTGAGAATTTTGAATATCCTTGGGATGTTCAAACAAGCATGATCATATTGCTATGTCTCCTGAATGTGGTTCAGGCCTTGTTTAAAGTTAAACAACTATTCAGGAAGACTGTCCAGAGATCAACCCCGGCAACAAACATGGTGACTACTCAAACCCCCACGACAGGCACTGTAGCTACTTCAACCCGCACGACAACCACTGTGGCTACTCAAACCCCTGCGACAGGCACCGTGGCTACTTCAACCTCCACAACAACCACTATGGCTACTCAGACCCCGGCAACAGTCACTACAGTTACTCCAACCCCCGCAACAGGCACTGCAGCTACTCAAACTCCGCCAACAGTCACTGCAGTTACTCCAACCAGTGCGACAAGCACTGCAGCCACTCAAACCCCGGCAACAGTCACTACAATTATTCCAACCCCCGTGACAGGCACTGCAGCTACCCAAACCCTCGCGATGGGTACTACGGCTGAACCAGAGGACCAACCGTCGCTGGTATCCGTCGCCCCTGTACACAAGAAGAAATCTTTGAAGCGGAAGTCAGGTCATTTAGAAAAGGATGATGGAAAAGCAGGGCCATCATGAGGAGGGGAGGAGGAAGAGGAAGAACTCATAAACGAGATGGAAACCACCCGATCCTTATCCCTGAATGAGTTGTGAGATATGCAGAAAGATTTCGGCCGTTGTCCAGGCGAGCATATTGTTACCTGGCTGCTCCGATGCTGGGATAATGGGGCCAGTAGCCTGGAATTAGAGGGGAAGGAGGCCAAACAGCTGGGATCTCTTGCTACGGAAGCAGGTATTGACAAAGCAATTGGAAAAGGGACACAGGTCCTCAGCCTCTGGAGGCGACTGCTGTCAGGCGTGAAGGAAAGGTATCCCTTCAAGGAAGATGTTATATATTGACCAGGCAAATGGACCACTATGGAGAGAGGTATCCAGTACCTGAGAGAACTAGGCATGCTGGAGGTGGTTTACAGTGACCTGGACGACGTCCGAACACACAAAGATCCAGATGATGTCCAGTGCACGCGACCCATGTGGCGGAAGTTGGTACGGAGCGCACCAGCGTCGTATGCCAGTTCGTTGGCAGTACTGTGCTGGAAAGAGGAAGAAGCACCAACGGTGGATGAGGTGGTTAACAGACTTCGGGATTTTGAAGAAACTATCTCCTCCTCCCTTGTCTCGGCTGTGGAGAAGCTGTCCCGGGAGGTCCAGCAACTCAAAGAGGATATGTCCTATTCTCCACCTGTACGGACCAGTATCTCAGCCATTAGAAGTCAGTGTTTTTCCCCTCAAGAGAGAGGATATAGAAAGTACACACCACGGGGCACCCTGTGGTTTTACCTGCATGACCATGGAGAGGACATGAGGCAGTGGGATGGAAAACCTACCTTCATCCTAGAGGCACGTGTACGTGAATTGCAAGGAAAAACAATCACACAAGGGGGTTCTCCAAGGAAAAATGCTGCTCCAGTTGTCAGGAAAAACCTGTCTCATGAAGGTCCAGTTTCCAGTGAACAGTTCCCCAGACAGAGTAGAAGGGCTGATCTTACTTTGGATTGTAATTGCGATGAAGAAATTCTTAACTCACGTTTGCAAGAAGTGAGAGATGGATACTATGACCAGAACTAGAGGGGCCCTGCCTCCAGCCAGGTGGAGGAAAGGGACAACCAGGTTTACTGGACTGTGTGGATTCGATGGCCTGGCACATCAGATCCACAGGAGTATAAGGCTCTAGTAGACACCGGTGCACAGTGTACCCTGATGCCATCAAACTATAAAGGGGCAGAACCCATTTGTATTTCTGGAGTGACAGGGGGATCCCAAGAGTTAACTGTATTGGAGGCCGAAGTGAGCCTAACCGGGAATGAGTGGCAGAAGCACCCCATTGTGACTGGCCCAGAGGCTCCGTGCATCCTTGGCATAGACTACATCAGGAGAGGGTATTTTAAGGACCCAAAAGGGTACTGGTGGGCTTTTGGTATAGCTGCCCTGGAGACAGAGGAAATTAAACAGCTGTCCACGTTGCCCGGTCTCTCACAGGATCCTTCTGTTGTGGGGTTGCTGAGGGTTGAAGAACAACAGGTACCAATCGCTACCACAACAGTGCACCGGCGGCAATACCGCACCAACCGAGACTCTCTGATCCCCATCCATGAGCTGATTCGTCGACTGGAGAGCCAAGGAGTGATCAGCAAGATTCGCTCACCCTTCAACAGTCCCATATGGCCAGTGTGAAAGTCTAATGGAGAGTGGAGACTAACAGTAGACTACCGTGGCCTGAACGAAGTCACGCCGCCACTGAGTGCTGCCGTGCCGGACATGCTAGAACTTCAATACGAACTGGAGTCAAAGGCAGCCAAGTGGTACGCCACAATTGACATCGCTAATGCCTTCTTCTCCATCCCTTTGGCAGCAGAGTGCAGGCCACAGTTTGCTTTCACTTGGAGGGGTGTCCAGTACATCTGGAACCGACTGCCCCAGGAGTGGAAACACAGCCCTACCATTTGCCATGGACTGATCCACACTGCACTGGAACAGAGTGAGGCTCCAGAACACCTGCAATACCTTGATGACATCATTGTATGGGGCAACACAGCAGAAGAAGTTTTTGAGAAAGGGAAGAAAATAATTCAAATCCTTCTGAAATCTGGTTTTGCCATAAAACAAAGTAAGGTCAAGGGACCTGCACAGGAGATCCAGTTTTTAGGAATAAAATGGCAAGATGGACGTCGTCAGATCCCAACAGATGTGATCAACAAAATAACAGCCATGTCTCCACCAACTAACAAAAAGGAAACGCAAGCTTTCTTAGGCGTTGTGGGTTTTTGGAGAATGCATATTCCAAATTACAGTCTGATCGTAAGCCCTCTCTATCAAGTGACCAGGAAGAAGAACAACTTCAGATGGGGCCCTGAGCTACGACAAGCCTTTGAACAAATTAAACAGGAGATAGTTCAGGCAGTAGCCCTTGGGCCAGTCCGGACAGGACAAGATGTAAAGAATGTGCTCTACACTGCAGCCGGGGAGAATGGCCCTACCTGGAGCCTCTAGCAGAAAGCACCAGGGGAGACTCGAGGTCGACCCTTAGGGTTCTGGAGTCGGGGATACAGAGGATCCGAGGCCTGTTACACTCCAACTGAGAAGGAGATATTGGCAGCATATGAAGGGATTCGAGCTGCTTCGGAAGTGGTTGGTACTGAAGCACAGCTCCTCCTGGCACCCCGACTGCCGGTGCTGGGCTGGATGTTCAAAGGGAGGGTCCCCTCTACACATCATGCAACCGATGCTACGTGGAGTAAGTGGGTCGCACTGATCACACAACAGGCCCGAATAGGAAACTCCAGTCGCCCAGGAATCTTGGAGGTGATCACGAACTGGCCAGAAGGCAAAGATTTCGGAATATCATCATCAGAGGAGGTGACACGTGCTGAAGAGGCCCCACTGTATAATAAACTACCAGAAAACGAGAAGCAATATGCCCTGTTCACTGATGGGTCCTGTCGCCTTGTGGGAAAGCATCGGAGGTGGAAAGCTGCTGTATGGAGTCCTATACGCCAAGTTGCAGAAACTGCTGAAGGAGAAGGTGAATCGAGCCAGTTTGCAGAGGTGAAAGCCATCCAGCTGTCCTTGGACATTGCTGAATGAGAAAAGCGGCCAGTACTTTATCTCTATACTGACTCATGGATGGTGGCAAATGCCCTGTGGGGGTGGTTGCAGCAATCCAAGCAGAACAACTGGCAGCGCAGAGGTAAACCCATCTGGGCTGCCGCATTGTGGCAAGATATTGCTGCCCGGGTAGAGAACCTGACTGTAAAAGTACGTCACGTAGATGCTCACGTGCCCAAGAGTCGGGCCACTGAGGAACATCAAAACAACCAGCAGGTGGACCAGGCTGCTAAGATTGAAGTGGCTCAGGTGGATTTGGACTGGCAACATAAGGGTCAATTATTTATAGCTCGGTGGGCCCATGACGCATCAGGCCATCGAGGAAGAGATGCAACATATAGATGGGCTCGTGATCGAGGGGTGGACTTAACCATGGACGCTATTGCACAGGTTATCCATAAATGTGAAACGTGCGCTGCAATCAAACAAGCCAAGCGAGTAAAGCCTCTTTGGTATGGAGGACGATGGTTGAAATATAAATATGGGGAGGCTTGGCAGATTGATTATATCACACTCCCACAAACCCGGCACGGCAAGCGCTATGTGCTCACCATGGTGGAAACAACCACCGGATGGCTAGAAACATATCCTGTGCCCCATGCCACTGCCTGGAACACCATCCTGGGCCTTGAAAAGCAAGTCCTATGGCGACATGGCACCCCAGAAAGAATTGAGTCAGACAACGGGACTCATTTCCGAAACACCCTCATAGACACCTGGGCCAAAGAGCATGGCATTGAGTGGGTCTATCACATCCCCTACCATGCACCAGCCTCTGGGAAAATCGAACGATACAACGGGCTGCTAAAGACTACGCTGAGAGCAATGGGTGGTGGGACATTCAAGCATTGGGATACACATTTAGCAAAAGCCACCTGGTTAGTCAATACCAGGGGAGCTGCCAATCGAGCTGGCCCTGCCCAATCAAGACTCTTACGTACTGTAGATGGAGATAAAGTCCCTGTCGTGCACATAAGGAATATGCTGGGGAAGACAGTCTGGGTTACTCCTGCCTCTGGCAAGGGAAAACCCATTCGTGGGATTGCTTTTGCTCAAGGACCTGGGTACACTTGGTGGGTGATGCGAAAGGATGGGGAGGTCCGGTGTGTACCTCAAGGGGATTTGATTTTGGGTGAAAATAGCCAATGAACTGAATTTTGATGTCAACTGTTACATGATATTGTATATCATTATTTCTATGGTTGCTATCAATGGTATATTGATGGTGAAAATCACCCAGATTAGTGAAGAATGAACTAACTCCGATGAAACCGAGCGAAGTGCAACGATGATAGAAAGGGACGAGCGCAGCAGTACCGAAATGAGAACTGGCTTCAGGGTGCAACGGCCCAACACCGCACACCATCTCTTCGGCCCTGAAAGACTGTTATAACAGATGGAGCCCAAAGTCATGGACTAAATGAACTCAGTGGATATTTTAGAGGGATAGTCCATAGACCAAGGGAATGATATCTGTGCGTGCATATATATATATGTGTGTATATATAAAGAAAGATAGTGGTGGTTAATTGAAATGTATTAAAAAAAGGTGTGAGACCTAAGCACAACGTAAATGGTATGGAATAAGGGGTGGATACTGTCCTGGTTTCGGCTGGGATAGGGTTAAATTTCTTCCTAGTGCTGTGTTTTGGAGTTAGTATGAGGAGAATGTTGATATCACACTGATGTTTTCAGTTGTTGCTAAGTGCCCTCCTAGTCCCAGGACAGCTCCCGTGCCTACTGACTGAGCTAGGTTCACAAGATGGGAGGGAACATAATCAGGACAGCCAGCCCAGCTGGCTAATGGGGTATTCCATACCATGTGACGTCATGCTCAGTATATGAAGGGTAGGCGTGATCCAGGAAGTGCCGATCGCTACTTGGTTATCGGTCAGCGTGGGTGGTGAGCAATTGCATTGTGCATCACTCATTTTGTATATTTTATCAT